>NW_026640252.1:0-565 GCF_028554395.1 Pezoporus wallicus | reverse complement strand
TCATAGCTTATCTTCTCTATCATAGCGTATCATACATACCATGCTGTACCATACCATATCATACCATACCATAGAATTTGATTGTATTTAATTTCCTTCCATTTTCATTTCCATTTCCATTTCATGTCCATTTCATGTCATTTCATTTAAATTCGTTTCACCCTCATAGCATATATTGTATCATAGTATATACCATATTATGTTTTATCATGTTATGTCATGTTATAGTGTCATATCATATCATATAATTTCATTTCCATTTCATTGCATTTGGTTTCTTTTCTCCTCCTCGTCATTTTCTCTCCTCTTCTTCTCTCCAAAAATATACCATTTCCTATCATATCATTTCATTTCATTTTGTTTTTTCACTTTATTTTATTTCATTTGATTTCATGTCCATTTGATATAATTTCATTGAGTTTCATTTCATCATCCTCATCCCTCTCCTCTCCTCTCCTCTCTCTCCTCTCCTCTCTCCTCTCTCCTCTCCTCCCTCTCTTATTTATCTCCTATCCCCTATCTCTTGCCATCCCATGGCATCTCATTGCATCTCAAAGCATCCCAT
>NW_026640251.1:0-561 GCF_028554395.1 Pezoporus wallicus | reverse complement strand
CTGTCCTGGGTTCAGCAGTAGCAGTCATGTTTCCCCTCCTTGGTAGCTGGTGCAGTGCAGTGTTTTGACTTTCGGCTCGGGAACAGAGCTGATAGAGATGTTTTGGTTTGGCCAAGGACTTCGTGAGCCTCATGCTCTGCCAGGGAGGAGGGGAAGCTGGGAGGAAGCAGAGACAGGACACCTGACCCAAACTGACCAAAGAGGTATTCCATACCACAGCACGTCATGCCCAGGATGTAACTGGGAGTTAGCCGGAAGGGCTGGGAGACTGCAGGGTTGGAGGGAGGTATCGGTCGGAGCCAGGTCGGGCTGGGGGGGTGAGTTATCGGTCGGCTGGTGGTGGTGTTGTATTCTCTTCCTTGTTATTTCCTTTATCATTATTATCATTGGTGGTAGCAGTAGTGATTTGTGTTATACCTTAGTTACTAAACTGTTCTTATCTCAGCTTCGTAAGTTGCATTCTTTTCAATTCTCCTCTCCGTCCCTCCGGGAGGCAGGGGAGGGGCAAAGAAAGGGGGGGAGGTGAGTGAACGAGTTACCTGACTGGGTTTAAACCACGAC
>NW_026640250.1:0-571 GCF_028554395.1 Pezoporus wallicus | reverse complement strand
TTGTCTTTTTTGAGGCTCTGACCCTGTATGCCATAGGAGAAGAAGGAGAAGATGGTTTTGGGGCTTTTTTGTTCTGTTTTAGGTCTGTTTTGGGGCCCTGACAATGTATCTCATAGCAGAAGGAGGACAAGGAGGTTTTGTCCTGCTTTTTGGGGTGTTATGGGGTGTTTTTGGCCTGTTTTGGGTCTGTTTTGAGGCTCTGACCCTGTGTCCTATTGAAGAAGCAGGACAAGGTGGTTTTGGGTTGGTTTGGGGGTTTTGGAGCTGGTTTTGGGGTTTTTGGAGTGTTTTTGTCCTGTTTTGGGTCGGTTTCAGGCCTCTGACCGTGTATCCCATAGGAGAAGCAGGACAAGGAGGTTTTGGGGAGGTTTTGTCCTATTTTTGTCATGTTTTGTGTATTTTTTGGGGCTCTGACCCTGTGTTCCTTAGGAGAAGCAGGACAAGGTGGTTTTGGGTTGGTTGGGGGTTTTGGAGCTGGTTTTGGGGTGATTTGGGTTGGACTTGGCCTGTTTTGGGTCTGTTTCAGGGCTCTGACCATGTATCCCACAGGAGAAGCAGGACAAGGTGGCCT
>NW_026640249.1:0-568 GCF_028554395.1 Pezoporus wallicus | reverse complement strand
TAAAACAGAACAAAAAAGCCCCAAAACCTCCTTGTCCTGCTTCTCCTGTGGGATACAGGGTCAGAGGCCTGAAACAGACCCAAAACAGGACAAAAACACTCCAGAAACCCCAAAACCAGCTCCAAAACCCCCAAACCACCCCAAAACCACCTTGTCCTGCTTCTCCTATGGAACACAAAGTCAGAGCCTCAAAAAAGACACAAAACATGACAAAAATTGGACAAAACCACCCCAAAACTACCTTGTCCTGCTTCTCCTATGGCATACTGAGTCAGAGTCCCAAAACGCACCCAAAGAACCCCCGAAGCAGGACAAAACCACCCCAAGGCCACCTTGTCCTGCTTCTCCTGTGGGATACATGGTCAGAGGCCTGAAACAGACCCAAAACAGGCCAAGTACAACCCAAATCACCCCAAAACCAGCTCCAAAACCCCCAAACCAACCCAAAACCACCTTGTCCTGCTTCTCCTATGGAACACAGAACCAAAACAGGTCAGAAAACCCCCAAACCACCCCAAAACCACCTTGTCCCCAAACAAAGACACAAAACATGACAAAGATAGGACAA
>NW_026640248.1:0-565 GCF_028554395.1 Pezoporus wallicus | reverse complement strand
TGTGACACAAGCCCACCTCTGCCTCAAACTAATTCTTAAGCATAACAACACTCCCCTGAGCATTACGGTGATGTCTCTCCAGGCTCATGAGACTATTCATGTAGGGTTCCAGGGCCACCAACACAGGGACTCATGGCCCCATCCCCACATGCTACAAGGACCCCACATTATGTTTGTTCTTTTTCACTCTTTTGCCTCTATAAAGTTCTGCATACAGGTCTACGACACCTCCTCACCCTTTCTTCTACCAAATCTGTTCCAACTTCATGCAGCACAAAGGCAGGGCTTAACAGGATGTCAGTGTGGGTGAAAAAGGGCAGAAGGATTCTCCTGGGAAATATACCACCACAACCAACAAAGACCGGCACCTGGGGTGCTTTCACAAGGTGATAGAGGTTTGAGCCAGCGCTGGCTCAAAGACAGTCTTGAACATGGCAACACTCCCTTGTTCATGCCTCTGATGGAGTCACCACAGATTCATGAGACCTTTCCGGTGGAGTCCCAGGGCCACCCACACAGGACCTCATGGCCTGGTCCCCACTTGCTGAGATGACCACAGGTAACA
>NW_026640247.1:0-572 GCF_028554395.1 Pezoporus wallicus | reverse complement strand
ATGGGGTCAATGGAATCAATGGGATCAGACAGGGATGGGGTCAATGGGATCAATGGGATCAGACAGTGATGGGGTCAATGGGATCAGACAGTGATGGGGTCAATGGGATCAGACAGACACTCCCCCCCCCCCCAACTCACCCGAAAGGGTTTCATGGAGTTCTGGATCGTCGGCACCATCCACTGCAAGGGAAACGCTGCTGGGACCTGGAACCCCCCCCCGGGACCCCCAAAGTGGGGCTGGGACCCCCAACCCCCCCCCAGGTACCTGCTGGATCAGCCCCACCAGCAGCTGGATGAAGAAGAGCTGGAACGGGGGGGGGGAATCAGCACCCCCAAATGTGGACCCCCCCCCCCCATTATCTCCTTATCCCAGGGTGCCCCCCAACCACCACCCCCCCACCTCCAGTTGCCCCTGAATCATCGCCCCCCCCCCCCCCCCATCACCCCTACCTTAGGCCCTCCATCATCATCATCATCATCACCTTAGGGACCACCCCATCATCCCCCCACCTTAGTGACCCCCATCATCCCCCCACCTTAGTGACCCCCATCATCCCCATCACCTTAGTG
>NW_026640246.1:0-56835 GCF_028554395.1 Pezoporus wallicus | reverse complement strand
GTATCTGTGATCTAAGGTTCTGAAAGCTAATGGAACTGATGCAAGACACAGTCATCTAAAACAAGAAATCAAATACCTTTAATTTATTTAAGAAAAATCTTTGCACTGTGCTCCAAAGTTAGGACCTATCATCTAGATTATCCAGATGCACCGAACACATTCTGTCACAATAATATAGAGCTGGCCAAACACACATATAGTAAATGGAAGTATTACAGCATTAATCCTTAACATGTGCAGTTTTCACTTGTCAAGTTACATGAAGCTGTACATACCTTTCAGCTTAAAAAAAAATAAATAAAAAAGTTGATTAAATTTTCTGACTGCCTTTTATAAAATTTATGGTGTCCTGGAGTTCCTTCTATCCATAAATAAAGAAAGAACACACAGAATATTTGTAGCTGTGACTGATCCCCAAAATATGCCACATTATAAAGATAAAATATTTTTCTATTTCTAAACATGAATATGTTAAACACTGTGACAAAATAATCAAGGGTAGAAGTGTAAGAAGCACATATACTATCCATACTATATGTATGACTTCAATGAAATATGGCATTAGAACATAAAAATTTGTAGTGAATTGCACCCTAAATGAGGTTAGGTTGTAGGGACTTTCATAGTGTACAATGTAACCCTAAGTAAGGCAATAGGGACAGGATTTATCTCAGAGAAAGTGAGGCGCCTCATTTTGGGTCATAATGAAGTTGGAACCCTAGTTCCTTCAGAACATAACTGACTTTACTGTGAGGGTGGTGAGGCACTGGAACAGGCTGTCCAAAAATTGATAAATGCTCCATCCCTGGCAGTGTTTAAGGCAGGTTGGAACTAGACAATCTTAAGGTCCTTTCCAATCCTAACTATACTATGATTCTATGATTCCATGACTTTGTGATAAAATCACAGGGGTCTTATTCTAGACTCTGAACACAATTGGCCAAATGGGATAGCCGTAGGAGTTAAGAGTAAAGAAATACTGTAATTTACTCTCACTCAGTTTTGAAAGGGCAGTCCTCCAAAGCATCTCATATATATTTAGTATCAAGCCCTTAATTCACCCTTCTTTATGCGTTTAGGATATAACCAGCGATTATAGTCTTCTTTCATTGCAATAAAGGGCAAAAATCCCCACAGAAATGTCATGTGATGTATGAGTTCCTTTCAAAAACCTGATCTCTGAATTAATGCTCACCCAGATTCAAGCACCACTTACTGAGTCAACAGCACCATTTCTTGTCAATATGCTAGCTTTTTTTATTGAGTTTTCCAAGAACATTCTAGTAGTGAGCAATTTTGATGTTAGCTAACCTCCATAATAGAAATGAAACAAGACAGAAGTGTTAAAGCTGTGAGCCTTTAAAGCTGAGCACTGCTTCTTTGAAACCCTAACCAAAGTCTGAATTCCCATTTAGATGCTCTATTACAAAAATATGTCCTGAACCAAACAAGAGACTGAATTAAAATCTGCACTGCTTAGGAGTCTAATGTTAATCCACAAAAAATGAAATAATTAAAAAAAAAAACAACCTAAAAAAACCCCACTGCAATTTATTTCAAGCCCCTTTCTGGTCCAGATCTAAGAAGCATAACTTCCTCTTCTTATAAACAAGAAGTGGTTCTTCATGCAGCAGTTAGTTCCTGAGCTTCAGTGAAAGCTCTGAAATAGTAAAATGTTACCCTGTATGTACTGCTGGATCATGGCCAATCTGTTATCCAGCAAGGCCCACAGGTCCCAATATAAAAAATACGACAATATTTCACATTAAAATAATATTGTTTTGAGTTTTGGGCAGGCACTGATTTTTTAGAAAATTCTTATCTGCATTAAGTATGTGCAAAGTTCTTCATTTCAGTTGGAAACTAATAAATTCCACCAAGGAGCAGATGTCTTGTCTTTCAGCCTGTGAGCATTTTCAATCCTCGAAAACTCATCAAATTCATGTATTTGAATATCACCAAGGGTGTAACTGGTCTGCTTTTCATCAGACATATCTGAACCTTTTGTTTTGACTAGTCAATAGGAATAAACAAGGAAATTTGGGTACAGAAGTCTCATCTATTGAAAAAAAAAAAACATGAGGCAGATGTCTACTTAGGTACCTCTAAGCACTCGTCACAAGTGAGGACAGAGTAAGTGGCAGCCCACCATGGGTATAGATCCTGAGGCTTATTTAAGAACCAAGCAGATTAGAGCTTTTGCTCCACTTTTACTGACTCACACATTCACTCACTCCTCTCCAGTGTTATGTTCAACAGGCCTTGATGTCACTTTGCTGCAGGGAGGTCACTGCTGGTCCAGGAAGACTGAGCAGAAAGTCATGTTTGTTCTTGCCATGCTGCTGCTCAGTCACCAGCCTTGTGTATTACTGCCCAGCATCCCTGGCCATTACCCAGCAGCTCTCTGATCTCATCTTCCCCAACTTCCTTCTTGGCTTTCTTTCAGCCAAGATCTTCAACCTCCGTCAGAGACTGCTTCTTCCTAAATCTAAATAGTCAGTGTGCAGAAGAACATGATCAGCATGGTAATTCTCTCATTTCATTGTCAACTGGAGGACGCAGGACATGCCATTTCTGCTCAGTCCAAGGTCTAGCAAAATTTTCAAACACACGTACACCCAATTATCTGCCATGTTAGCGTTCACATTTTAAGCTGTTCTTTCACCTGTGGCAGGACCTCACAAGAAATATTAGGCGTTTCACAGTTTCATATTATAATACCCTATGAACACTTGTGAAAGAAATGCAGTCTTTTGAGGTGATTCCTTTATCTTCAGAATGGTTTTATTCTTATAAATTTTTGCTCTGTCTCTGCAGTGTTGCCTCTGGCAGAATAGATATTATTTTGTAAAAACTGGATTTCACAATGCAAGCATTTTCTGAGTCTTCATATTGTTTACCATCATTTTTTGCCTATGCCAGATGATGCAGCTATATACTTGTAACGAGACAATTTATCAAAGTGAAAGCCATTAACTCATTTTGATATTTAATCACCAAATAAAAATTGACCAAGCAAAGCAGCAGTTAAAAAAAAATAGTAAAAAAGTAAGTTACTTAGTTTCAATAAAATGGTTATGTCTGGAAGCCAAGGCTGAGGCTGTAACTTGTACTGAAGTGCTTAACCTTTTTATAAGAGCCCTGAAGGGCACTATTCTAACAATAATCATGAAGAATTCCAGATACCAAGAGCTATAACTAAACCTGTGTGTTCAGGTTCAGGGGTTATACAGGAATGGTTTTATGATAAAACAAATGTCAGCTAAAGACCTATTTATAAATCTAAATGCCATCATGACAAATTTACAAGATACTACAAAATATTTCATGACAGAGTAGTTGAATTTTACAAAATTTTATGGTACTAAGGCTAGAGTGTTCTGAATTCTAGACGAAAAGCACTATCATTTTGTCTCTTAATTTCTAGTTCCTTTATTTTGTCACATTCTAGCACCCTAAATGTTCTGGATGCCAAAACACAAGTCATTATATGCCTGATTGCTCTAAGGCTGAAAAATTTTTCCTGCAGAAAACACAGGTAATCCATGAAAACAATACTGAAAACAAGGGTCAGAGAAGGCTGACGGATGGTTAATTTATTTGATGAGGCTTAGCACAGGTCAAATAGACGTGTGTATTTGGTGATTATAATTTATCTGAAGCAAACAAGCATCTCTCTGCTTGGTTTTTATCTTCTTAAGGAGAACTAATGGAGAATTTGTAGTGTCCATCTAAGAATAAGATGTGCTTTCTGTATCCTGTGACCATGCATTGGAAATAAGTAGGATGATTTCAGTTGCAAGGTCACTTGAAACATCCAGCCAATACTAAGAATGTTCAGGGAAACAGCTTTGCTTCTATGCTGTCTAGATTGCACAGCTACAGAATTCAGTATTCCTACTACATTAGTCACATTTATAGACAAGGACACAACAAATATTTCTTCTTAAAACTGCCACATCCTTTCTTATTGCAAAAGAATCACAAATGATCAATCAACTTAACTGATATGTACACTAACAGCTATGTTTGAATTCTTTCTCCCTCCTTCTGAGTTTTTGAAAAGTTCCAGACTGGCCCTTCGAAAAACAAAGTTATTTTTAGTCACAGCTGTATCATTTATTCCTTTTATACTTATATTTAATGTTGATAATACAGAGGGGTCTGGTAACCTTCAAGGGGTCGGGGAAAGCACATATCTGATACTAGCAGTGTCTCTTCTTACAGAAAACTATAAAAATAGTGATTTTGTATCATTTCTCTACAATTCAAATTACACTATTCAACAGGTAGTTTAGCTGGCATGATTTTCAACTGAAGTGCATTACCACTGTAAACCAAACTGATTTTCACTTTGTAAACATATGTCACAAATATTTCACACTTTCGAGTGATGGGCATTTTTGGTGGATTTTAATGACTATTGATTATTACTAACATAAACTGGACAAAATTAGTTTAGAAATGTTTAATTCAGGGCAATCAGAACTGCTAATGTTATATTTTTTATACATCTTTTATTTTTCTAGTGTTATACTTTTATCTAGTAGTGTATAACTTATATTAGCTCCTGAATGTATATATGCTGGTGGCATGAATGTTTACACCCCCTTTTCAAAACCCTCTTTTCTCCTCAAAGGAGTTTATTAGCCAACAGAGAAATTAAAGTCTACACTGTCAGCTGATAATGAGACAGAAACAGACCTTTGTGTTGAAGAAACAGATCTTTGTGCTGGATTATTCATTTGCTCTATTACATATATGCCTGCTTCCTGTCTTGTTCATGCTATCCAAAGGTGTATCTTACATTTCAATTTTAGAGATCTATTTGTTGGCAAAATATTTTAAAATCAATATTGTCTTGAGTGTTTCCACCTGTCTTTAATTCTTGGTGGCATTGTTATTGTATTTTAAGAATTAGAAGGTGCAATACATTGGATGACACTGTCAGCCTTGTCTTTCAGCTTTGAAGGGCATCTGTAACACTGCAGATTGAAATAGATTGAAACTCAATATTTTAGTATATAAGTGAATGGATAAGATCAAATAAAGTAAGAGGTTCACATCTGAGACAAGAAAAATCTGGAAAAAGATTTTGTTCAACTGGGTCTTAATTTCATCCAATTTGGTTTCCTAACACTTCCTTTTTAGTCTGTTCGTGGGAGAGGCATTTGTATGCTTCTCTTCACTTTCTGATGAATGGATATTGCATGGATAGTGATTCAGAGAAAACTCCAGGAACAAACTTACTAACAAAGTTTTCAAACTGACAAGGAGGTATTCTTTACTGTGATGCTGGGAGACACGGGGGATAGCTCCTCCTGACGTGTGTCACCCCATTGCCACACAAGCCATCCTTTTATAGCCACTGGGCATACATACATATTCATGAGGCTACTTATGGATTACATAATTTTCCAGAAAGTTCACCACATGCGTACAGAATTGTGGTGGTGGTCTCTGAGGGTCGTTTACTTCTTCCAACAATCTTCATCACTTCTGGCAGCCTTTGAAGCATGCACAATAGATGCTCATACCAGTTTAATTGGTTCGTTAGCACCAGAGACATAATAATCCTCCTATCCTCCTACTTATCAGTTAGTTTAACTGTAGCCCATCCTGGACACCTGCAGTTCCCAGATACTCCTTATCCCTGTGTCCTGTTCTTCTAGACTGTTTTTCTTAAACTATGTCACAACTATAACGATTTATCTTGTGAGAATTCTCAGCATGTTCTCTAGTTGTACTTTATGTTTTTTTCTCTATGTATCATGCACCTCAGTAATTTTCCATTGCTACTGTTAGAAAGCCATCAAACTTTACATTACTTAAAACTAATTCTAAAGGTTTCTATATTCCATTTTGTGATTTTGTGCCCCCTTGTCTCAATAGAAACACTAAAAATACCCACAGAAAAAAAAAAACAAAAAAAACAGAGCAACCCACCCGAAAAAAAAAAACAAACCACAAGCACAGGCTTTATTAGCCTAATTTCTGTGCAGTAACGTACAAAGAAAAACAGCAGCAGAAAACATTCTGCAGGGCTAAACTGACAACAGCGGTCAAAAAGCAGAATCACAAAATATCCCATACAAAAGCTGTGGCAAGTGTAAAAATGTATTCACATGGGGGAAAAAAAAATGAAAGAAAAGATTTCACAGCTTCACCCAGCAAAGTGATGATCAGTGTTTAAACCATGTTTAAATTCTAAATTAAGGACTTACATTAATGCTTGGTAAAATCTGATCTTTAAAGCTTAGCTTCTTCTAAGCTCAAGTTCTTAAATGATAGAAATTGTATCGCGTGAGAATTCTGAGAAAAGAACTGCAAATAAGAGTAAACCTATTCACATGTAAATATGCTTTAACCTCCAAAACAAATGAACTAGAATAGTAAATCTAGAACCATAGACTCAGGTTGTAAAAGACCTTTAAGATCATCAAGTCCAACCATTACCCCAGGGCTGCAAACTCCACCACTAAACCATGTCACCAAGGGCCTCATGTACACGTTTTTTGAACACTTCCAGGGACAGTGATTCCAGACAAAATAACCCCAGTTGTCTCAGCCTTTCCTCATAAGACTTACTCTCCAGACCCTTCCCCAGCTTTGCTGCCCTTCTGGGGACTCGCTCCAGCACCTCAATGTCTCTCTTGTAGTGAGGGGCCCAGAACTGAATACAGGATTTGAGGTGCGGCCTCACCAGTGCCAAGTACAGGGGATGATCACTGCCCTGGCCCTACTGGCCGCACTATTGCTGATACAGGCCATCTTGTATCAGCAATAGTGCGTTTGCCTTCTTGGCTGCCTGGGCACAAACTGGCTCATGTTCAGCTCCATCAATTAGCACCCCCAGGTCCTTTTCCACTGAGCAGCTTTCCAGCCACTCTTCCCCAAGCCTGTAGCATAGCATGGAGTAGTTGTGGCCCAAATGCAGGACCCAGCACTTTGCCTTGTTGAACTTCATATGACTGGCCACAGCTCATTGATCCAGCCTGTCCAGATCTACCTGCAGAGCTTTCCTATCTTCCAGCAGATCAACATTCCCAGTCAACTTGGTGTCATCCACAAATTTACTGAGTGTGTACTCAATCCCCTCATCCTGATCATTATATGAAGATATTAAACACAGGCCCGAACACTGAGCCCTAAGGGATACCACTAGTGATTGGCTGCAAACTAAATGGATACCATTTACCACCACTTTTTGTGGTTGGCCATCCATCCAGTTTCCAGCCCAGCAAAGAATACACCTACCCAGGCCACTGAGCTGCCAATTTCTCCAGGAGAACACCATGGAAGATAGTGTCAAATGCTTTACTAAAGTCCAAACAATGCCCACAGCCTTTCTCTCACAACCAGGTGGGTCACATCAGCCACCAGTCCACTGCTTGCGAACAGCAAACCTAGCCAGGCATCTCCCCTAGTTGGCTCACTCAGCAGCTGGGTTACAAATTTATCTTGTACACCCTCCAAGAACCTCCTGGATTGTTTCTTCTCTGCTGTGTTGTACTTCCAGCAGGCATCCGGTAAGTTCAAGTCCCCCATGAGAACAAAGGGCAAGTGATCATGAAATGTGTCCCAGTTGTTTGAGGAACACTTCATCTGTAGTTTCATCCTGGCTGGGTGGTCTATAACAGACTTCTACCAGGATATCTGCTTTGTTGGACTTCCCCCTGATCTTCACCCACATTCAGCCTTCTCACTCACAACAGAGTTCAAGGCAGTTGATGTACTACTCCCTAACATGCAACACAACCCCACCATCTCTTTTTCTGTGCTTATCCCTTCTGAAGAGCCTGTAGCCAAACATTGCAGCACTCCAATCAGCTGAATCATTCCACCACATTTTGCTGATGATGATTATGTCATGATTTCCCTGTTGCACAGTAGCTTGCAGCTCCTACTCATAATCACAGATTGTTCACTTTCTATGTAAAATTATTTGCTAGAATCCTGTACAGTACATGATGTGAACTCACAATTTCATAAGTTTTCAATGAGTTGGCAATGCCAGTGCTCTACAAAGACCAAAATAGAAAAGCTCTATATGAAAGAAATAGTTTTGCAAAAAGCCTCTTAAAATTAACCATGAGGAGAAAAAATAACCCACTTTTGAAATGGATTGTGAATAGATTTTTCATTATTTATATTTCTATAAATTTGTTATTTTTAATTGTTTGATGGGCAATAAATGTGAACAACTGCAGCCTGTAGATTGTTTCCCATAGCTACTCAAAATTTGCTGTATGTGATTAGTCACCACTGCTCTTGGTACAGTTGACTGTGAAAAGAACAGTAGAGAACAGCAAACAGCTAATAAAAAATACGTTATGTCCATGTATGAATGTCTTTTTATATGAGTGCTTACAGAAAAAAATGGTATTCTGAATCATCCTTACAAGCAAAAAATTGTTTTTGTAAATATTTAGTTTGCAGATAAAAGCATCTTGAAAACAAAAAGCATCTTTAACAAGCAAACACCCATCTGGAATGTAAACAAATACTTGTAAACACTGTTTTAATACATTTCTTCCTATCTGTTTGCATACATATCTTAGCCTCTTATACTTTTTAAAATGCAGAGAAAAAAAAAATCAACCAAACATATCAACCATAGAGCTTTTAAGCCAATTTTTTTTTTTTCCTTATTCAGTATATGTAATAGAGCTAATGTTTTCTACAGGGGAGCCTTCATATTTTTTTTTTTTTTTTGTACTCATTATCCTCATGCTTTTAAAACCTTCAGCAAATACATCATATCTCTCTGTGAATGTTATTGTTATATTCCCTGATTGTTGTCTTATGTAATATTGTAATACATAATCAACTATCCATTTTTTTTGTAAAAATCACAAAAAAAACCCTGTCATATATGCTGTAGGAAAGCAATTTCCTGAATGCATTGACCTTTCAATTCATATAACAGAGTATAATCACTAGGCATTCAAAATAGCCATGTAACTCAACATAGACAGGTAACAGTGAAATCTCAAGTGTTTGTTGCCTGAACAAGACCACAGCGCTGTAGATAAAAGGGTAAAAGTGCTTCACGTTTAGGGATGACCTTTAAGTCCCACAGCTGCCTATCGTACATCTTGTTAATCAGCCCTATTTAATCTTTTTTTTATGGGTGAAATTTGGGTTTCAGTCAGGTCCATCACCTCTGCGGCACAGGTCTTTGTGCTTTATTTTATCTTAATCTAGGCTCACAGTCATCTGCCTAATAAAAATGTTCAGGCTATGAAAAATACAATTTACTTTAAAAAAAGTTTCAGATGAAATATTAAAAAGAGGGAGAGTTTAATAATGTTTATTCTTTTGACTTTGTTTAATAGTAGGATTCATCCAACAGAATTGTAACTTCCTTAAGGTTAAACATCTAACCTAGCTGCTTATAGACCAAATAGCCAACAGAGAACTGGCACTCCTAACTTATTCCAGATATTTTAGTACCTAACCAAAGATAAGGCAAAATAATGTGCCTCCCTTTGTGTATGGAGCATAGACAGCATCAGGCTCCCTCTCTCAAGAACTTAACAAGCAAGGAGAACTCTAGAACAAGCCTTTAGAATGGGTCAGTTTTGAGTGAAGAATTCAAGGTTTATAAAGTTTTGGTTTTAATACTGCGTCTTCTATTTGTAGTTAAAGTTTGTGTGTGGAGATGAAAGTCCAGCTGCATGATTTCCTTTGTCTGGACTGGCAAAATTCAGTTTGTGAGCCTTTGAAATCATATATACCTGTGTACAGACACTGAATGTACCTGGTAGGATCATGGTTCAGAATTAATCATGTCCCATAAAAGCAGAGGAGATTACTTAATAAAAAACAAAATTAAACTAATACAACACAACTGATTGACTTAAGCAGTACTAAAGTCTATGAGGTTAAATTTCAAAGCCATTGACCGGAAAAAGTTTGGAAGCAGCCTAAGGAGGTTTGTTTGATGAAGGACTGGCAAATTTGATTCACTGGTGTCTGACACTGGTAACTGAAATGGGTTTGGGATTGCTTTCCAATCCTTAGCAGTCAAGTGTTCACACCACTGAAAACCCTTGGCACCGACAAGAGAGATGATGAGTGAATGCAAAACGCAGTTGAACAAACATTCTTATCCTGTAAGTCAGCTCTTTTGGGAAATTCATAGCTATATTTTTTGCTCCAGTTGAATTTCTGATGTCATTCCTCCTTTTTACAGAATGAATTCTGGCAATCTAAATGAAACCTATTTACTCACAATTACCTACTGATTAGCTGACAAGCCCAACAAATCTGAGATGTACCAAAGTAATGTCCTACACTAGGTAAAAATACATGACACTTCCTAGCCTTAGCAGTATTACCAGAATGTTCCGATTTGTAAAGGAACACAAGCTAAGTGATGAAATTTGAGGTAGTTTCCCTTTTAATCAGGGGAAGATCTACAGTTTTGTGTATACGAATTACTCTTGTTAATCTACTTTTTTTTCCCTCTCTGACAAAATTTTCTAAAATAAGCAGTAATTTTCAGCATTTATAACATTCATTATCCTCTCTGCTTACCTTGTGTAGCAGGTTTGTGCTTTTTAAAAGGACATTTTTCTTCTTCTATTGCTGTTTACTTCTCACACGGTACCTTTACAGAGAAAATGTCATATTGTGAAGTCTCCAGATAACCTCCACACAATGCTTTTTTTACCACAACTTTATTTTACAAAAGGGCTTTTTAACAGCAAACACAGTTCAAAACACTGAAGAGTTTGGAAACAAAAGTTCCACAGTAAAGAAAAATCAATCATTTCAAATAAATCAAGATTAAATCAAATCAAGCCAGCTTTAACAAAGAATTTTAAAGCCAAACAGTGACTTGGCTTACCTGATAGCCAGCCACAGGTATAGCAGATCAAATGAATACAAAGCCAGTAGCGAATGGCAGAACCCTCTATACCTATAACAACCTATAACAACCAGATGTTATAAACAAAAAGATACTGACTCAGCTTCTGCCACCTTTATCCACCATTGTCAGCCACTTATTCCACAGGATGTCTGTCTTATTTCAGTGGCACTAAACTTAAAATAAGATGTAGTTTTGGCAGAAATTGTTTTTTATCATGAATTGGATATATCACTTAAAGTAACTGTGGAGTACTAAAAGTTAATAAACTTATTCAAAATTCCAATTAAATATTAGAATGGCTAAATTGAAATCCAGTAAGCAGTTTCAAAATATGCCAGCCTTAGCTACTTCCTTTTGCACAAAACACATGCTAGGTAATCTTTAGAATAGTATGTCTCATTAAACACTGTATTTATCCATGGGGAAAAAGGTTTCTAGCACAGTCAGCATGACAAGGAAAAAAATTTGATTTGAACTTGTACATTTGTTCTTATACTGTAAGTCATTTTGGCATTTATAAGCTGATTCTTGTTCTCTAAATCTCAGCCAAAATGCCAAGCTAGTCATCAGCCAGCTATTTCCCTTTCATCCAAGTCTTCTGCCCACTGCTGAACTTGACACATTAGAAAGTGTGGTGACATTCTACATGCATACACAGTCTTGGCTTACTGTTTTAGCTGCCAGCTAAGCATGGCTAGTTTTGCACAAAATAGCACATCTGATTTATCAATTCAATCATAACATATAAACTGTTCATCACAGCTGAAAGACATGAAGCTTCTTTTTAAGCTACCTCCAACACTGTTGGTAGACAGCTGGCTCAAAATATTAAGTTACATCTCTCTGATGGTAGTTCATAGTTTAGGATCTCTCTTGGGTAGTCTAATGTTTTAAATTCTCATGATCAGGGTTTATATCACAAGAGGGAAAAGAAGAGATAAGTCCACATTTCAGAAATAAAATACTACTCAAATGTTCCCAGTGAATTTGTCAGCCTCCCTAAAAGCTGTCAAACAATGAAAAATATCTGGAAATCTCTAGTCATACAAAATTTAACATAGAACATGGGATTTATCTCACTTAGCTTTATTATCATGAAAGTTAGGCATCTAACTTTGAGCTAGGCATTCACTATTATGCTTGGTAATCTTCCATGCAAGGAAGAAAGAGGGCTTAGAACTTAGCCGCTTTTTGCTTACCAGAATGCACGTAAGGATAAATATTTTCATCAACTACTGATATCAATAGATTTAGTAGGTATTGATGTCCATCTCACTGCAAGGTGATACCTCCAGTCTCATCTCAAAGTGCTGCTTCAGATACTTCTCTCTGTGTCTTACAGGCCTAGCACATACACAGGTACTTTGTGGCATGATTTTTTTTTCCCCAGCTAGGCACTGATATGTATAAAAGAAATTATTAAGTTCATTTTCAACACATCTATATTCATTCATCTGTATGATTACTCCTCATCAATAATTTCATCTGGTTAGTGCCCTAAAACAACAGAAGAATATATATGACTTTACTGAGCATCAGGCATGATGGGTCTTTCTTTTTTGGTTTTGCTGTTCCTGCAATATTCTGAATCCTCACAAACCACTGTTTGTTCTTACTGACTTTTATAATGACTTTATGATGATTTGCCATGCGACTAGTGTAACTTCAGGAGAACAAAAATACGAAACTTCTTGCAGAAAATACTGTTAAATACCAGTATTTTTCCCAAAGTTCTGCTCACTGGTGGCTCTTTTCAGTTCAATTTTCCAATGCAGATCATCTTCACAACAGCTGCACTAATAGCCCGTGCTCCATGCCAGGTCTTATTTTCTGATCCACAGAACACATTAAATCATTTTTACTCACTAGTTTGCCAATTAGGTTTTTCCATTGGATGACTTTCTTCATCAATTAAAATTATTGGTGATCACCTAAAATCATTTCCCTAGTTCATTGCCACTATTTCTGTGCCACTATTAAAGCTGGCACATTATGCTTTTGCCAGCTGCCTTTAATCTGCCTGTTGGTCTAAACAGACCAATGCTGATTGAAGTTACAATGCTGGTCTCAGTCATACACTCAGTAACATTTTGGAATCCACTCAAAATTTACCTTTTTGTTCCCTTTATTTCTTGTCCTTGTTGGGTCCTTGCTTTCCCCACACCTTGGATCCTGTCTAGCATCTGTCACATTAACTAGATTAATCTCTTATCCCTTCTTGATTTTCACTGGCATGTTTTACCATGTAATACAGAAACAAATCTAAAACTTCTTTCTTATAAATCTCATCTAGCAATTTCATAACATGAAAATCAGTATTACAAGTAAATACAAACAACCCAAAATCATTTCCCCTCATTTTTTGTTTGTTGTTTTTTTTTTTTTATGAAGATAGTAATCAAAAAAGATTGAGGCATAATCATAATCATAATGTTAGTTGAGTAAAACTGAAATGTATGTGACCAACCTTTGAGAAATCTCTATTAACGAATCACAGAATATGAATACATGGAAAGTGTTGCTCTAGGCCCATTACTATGCATGGTTTCTGGTTGTTTTGTTTTGTGGTGGGTTGTTTGTTTTTTTTTGGGGGGGGGGCTTGTTTGTTTTTTTTCCTCAGTCACTTTCAATGTTTTTCCTATTTTAGCGTTTTTCTTTTTCTAATTCTTTAGGATTGCTGTATTTTCTTGATGCTTCAGGAATCTTGTTCACTGTCTGAAATGTGAGAAAAGACAGAGGTATCGTTAGGCTATTCAGCACTGAAAAAGCAATCAAGCAATGCTATTCATTATCCACTGCTTCTGAAATTCATGGTAAAACTATTCAAGAGTAAAAATTAAATGAGAGATTTAAAACTAACCTGATCCAAACTGATTTAAATTAATAAATAGTGACAATATCGACACCACAGGATGAGTGTGCTTTACAGTCTTGGATCTGTTAAGTATGTGATCCGGAGCCATCCCAGATGTGTGCCAGAAACATACCTGGCTAGGCATTGTGTCTCTGCACACTAAGTTTTCTTTTGAAAGGAAACTTGGGCACACAGAGAAAGCACCATGGTGTGTTCCAGTCTGGATGACTGGAAAAGCAGGTGCATGACTGGGCACATTTGCTCAGCAACCTAGATAGCAATTCTGAACGAAGAGCAACTTTATCTAAACCCACTACCAAAGTTACAGGCATCTTTCTTCTACCTTGCCTGGGCTTCCAATCTTCTTTCCAAAAGAGAAGATAGCTAGCTCTGCCATTGACCAAGATATCTTTTTCTAAAATATTACTATTTTCTAGACATGGATAGAAACATTTGGGGGTGTGAGTGGTGGTCTTTGGCTTCAGTGCAATTTATAGTTTCTTTATCCCACAGCTGAAACTGCTAACATTGCTTGCAAAGTGTGCAAGAGCTGAAGCTGATAATATTGCTTACAAAATGCATATGACTGAGCTGAAAGTATATTAAAACACAAACATTATTAGTATCAACTTTCATTTTCATTAGGAAAGCATTACTTTTAGTGTAGACTAGGAGTTGCTAATAGTAACACCAATGAATAATCTGATTCAATTTAAAATATATATAAGAAATCATTTATGAAAACCCTTATAATAAAAATTTTTAATGAAGTAGTTTAACTTCTCATGAAAGTGCTAAAGTTTCTCTTTCCTCCTTTCTACCATTTTTACATTTCAATGGCTTTGGGAAAATAAAGTAAAGATCAGGAATTTTTCCCCTTTTCCGATGACTACTTACTTCTCTGCTATCCCAAGTTTTGGAAAAGTACAGCAGCAAAAGGGAAACACACTAAACAAGATCAAAAATGAAAAATAAATTCTACTATACTAGTGGTAGAACCAAGACTTTAGAATATTAAAAAAAAACCAACTAACAAAACAATCTATTTAAATCTCTAAATAGAAAGCCATTTTACTCACTGATTGAAAAAAAATAAATAATAATTTTTAAAGCGCTGTAGTCACAAACTTCTGTTACAGCCAAGAAACCAAGATGCAAAACTTTCTACATGTTTATAGGTCTAATTGCCGCATTCTCAGATCTGGAAAATCATTTAGCAGTTTCAGTGAACCTTCCTCTAAGACAATGACAAAAGATCTTCTCCAAGTAAGAGAGTTTTCTTGATTGGTGTCAAAGCAGGTTGGTTACCTGTTTTTCCAATTCTTTTAATCAGAATTCTATCAATTTCTGGTTCAACAAGACAGAATTAATCCTGAAACATATTTTATTTAAAAATAAGGTATATAAACAATCCACCTCCTAAAGTAATGTCACTGTCTAGGGTAGCTGAAACTTCTTATTTTAAAAGAAACCTCGTAGTCAATTTTTATGAACCTAATCATAAATTTAAGGTTAGACTGTAGTGGCTAACATGTATGTGCTAGACTGACCTTGGCTGGATGACAGGTGCTCACCAAGCCGCAATATTACTCCCCCTTCTCAACTGGAAAGCGAATAAAAATAGAACAAAAGGTTTGTAGGTTGAGAAGACAGGGAGATATCACTCACCCATTACTGTCATTAACAGAACAGACTCAACTTGAGGAAAATACTTTATTACTAAACACAAGTCAGAGTAGGGTAATGAAAATAAACCCAAACCTTAGAACATTGCACTTTCCAACACCTCCCTTCTTCCTGGGCTTAACTTCACTCCTAATTTCTGTGCCTTCCCACCTTAGTGGCACAAGCAGATGTGGAATTCGGGCTGCAATCAGTTCATCACATGTTGTCTCTGCAGCTCCTTTCTCCTCACTCACTTCCCTGCTCCAGTAGGGGGGTCCCTCCCACAGCAGACAGTCCTCACTGAACTCCAACATGAGTCCTTCCCATGGGCTGAAGGTTCTTCATTCTTCCATGGGGTGAAGTCCTTCAGGAACAGACTGCTCCAGTGTGGGTCCCCCATGGGGTCACCAGTCCTGCCAGCAAACCTGCTCTAGTGTGGGCTCTTCTCTCCATGGAGCCACAGGTCCTGCCAGGAGCCTTCTCCAGTCTGGACATCCCATGGGGTCACAGCCAGAGCTATTCTGCCCTCCCCACCAAAAAATCTCCTTACTATGCCAAACAAAATACAACACGTTATTTCAGAGCAGAAAAATTTTCATCCATGTTTCTACATAGAAAAATAAATGCCCTTATTTTTCACTCTAGCTGAACACCAATAATGAAAGACTACATCACTGGAAGCCTGGAGTGCAAGCTCTCAGACCGTTGCACAGGTATTGGACCTCCATTCAAAAAATTGTATAAGTGCTAAGTCATTCAACAATATAAGGCCTAAAAAGTTACATGCCTCATCAGTAATGAAATATCAAACATTGAATTATGTACTTCCTTTCAATTTATACTGCATGCAATGTGGAATTCACAGCAGCCATCCAAGTAATGCCCAATAGATCCCTAAGAAACAATAGTATATACACAAAAAGAATTTGTCAGACCCCTCTCACAGCAACTTTTACAGCTCACCAGAGCATACATTTTTTTATTTCTCTCAGGGATTTAAAATTTCATGTTTCTGGAGGTGCTTGGGTGCTGAAGTGATGCTTTTAGACTTGGGTAAATGGATCACTGTTTCTCTTAAATACAGTTCAGGATATACTCTCGCATCACACTTTCATGTTATACTCTTTGTAATATCCGTACATCATTCTCTTAGCATTAGTTCAGTAAACTGTTTTGTGACCTTATACTCATTTTATGCTAGATTATTATTAGTTTTTCACAGATTCATAGAATCACATAATAGGTTGTGTTGGAAGGGACCTTCAAAGGTCACCTAGTCCCACTACCTGCAATGAGCAGGGACATCTTCAACTAGATCAGATTGCTCACAGTGCTGTCCAGTCTGACCTTTAATGTTTCAGTGTTTTTGATATCTTTGATCCTATTTCTCCCTTCAGTGCCCTCATCCTTAGGTTAAACATTGTGCAAACAATGCGAAAGAAAGTAATAAGGTTCTCCATTATTGCTCACTTAAATTTTTCAACACATAAATAGGATTAATCTTTCTCAGGATGATAAAAACAGCCCAAGAGTATCAATAACTCTAAAGAAGAAATAGAAATGAGAACTGGAGCAAGAATAGGAAAATTTTCAAACCATGACAAAGCTATTGAATATATCTGAGGTATTCTAAGAATAGTGAGAATTTATTAGGCTGCCTTGTCATGTTGCACTTTCCCAAAATGTAAGCATCATCAGCTGCCTGTTTCATTTTCTTGTAAATTTACTAACTTTGACTAGTTAATGATGTAGAGGATTCAGTTTCCAAGCATTTTTAAAATGGAAACTGGCTTAGAGATGATGTCTCAGAATATACTGTTAAGTTACTCTGGGAAAGGAGAGTCTGGTCCTAATATCACAGATCAATTCAAACACCGCATATACTTTTTAATGTCTCCCAAACTAAAATATCTCCAAAGCTTTATGAACTCAAAAATTCTGCTGTAAATAGCTTAATAAGTGTGTGGTAATTTCACTTAGCAATCTCAGAATACTTAATATTCACAGGCACAAATACTATCTGTTGCTACAATTTAGGATGCTCAATCATCTTCTTTCCTATAGAACATACATAATGATGGAAGTCAACTGCAGGTCTAGATACCAGTAGTTTTAGTGTGAGAAAGGAAGTGATTTCATTTATAAACCCATCTGTTCTGGTAGTAACAGAGCCAGCTAGAAAAATATGATAAACCAAGGTGGCTGATAGGGTGTTTAGGTCAGTGCAAAATAAACCCATGTATTTTCAAAACCAGAATATTTATTTATTTAAAAATACTAAAGGATATGTTTTGACTGTAGTCAATTAACACAAATAGAAACAAGTTGTCTATTTGTGTGTGCGACTGACCAAGCAGATAATCTGCTATCTAAAATGCAATCTCTGGGGCCTATTCTGGGAAAAAAAAGAGAACAAGAAGAAAAAAGGTTATATTTCATATTCTCTATCTTGACAATGTATTTATGGAGCAGATCCTCTTGGACACTATGCTAAGGTACATGGATGATTTGAGGTTGGCTGGAGACAGCCAACGTGGCTTCACTAGGGGCAAATCATGACTAAGAAATTTTGGTGGCCTTCTATGACAGTGTACACAGCCTTGGTGGATAAGGGAGGAGCAACTGGAATCTTCTACCTGGATTTGTCCAAGGCATTTGACACTGTCCCACATGACATCCCACTCTCTGAAATGGAAAGGCATGGATTTTAGGATGGACCACTTGGAGCATAAGGATTTGGCTGGATGGACGCATGTAGAGAGTTGTAGTCAATGGCTCAAGGTCTAAGTGGAGATCAGTGACAAGTGGTGTTCCTCAGGGGGTAGTGCTGGGACTGCATGGTTCAACATCTTTCTCAGCGACATGGACAGTGGGATTGAGTGTGCCCTCAGCAAGTTTGCCAATGACACCAAGCTGTGCGGGGCAGTTGACACACTGAGGGGAAGGGATGCCATCCAGAGGGACCTAGACAGGCATGAAAGGTGGGCCCACGAAAGCCTCAATGAATTCAACAAGGCCAAGTGCAAGGTTCTACACATGGGTCAGGGAAATCCAAAGCACAGCTACAGGCTGGGCAGAGAACAGATTGACAGCAACCCTGAAAAGAAGGACTTGGGAGAGTTGGTTGATGAGAAACTGAAGTCTTTTGAGTTGCAAGGCTGGCTACTTCTGACATCTCTATTTCTGAAAGACGTGAATGATTTTCACATTTTGTTTAATTCAAGTGTGCATTTCTAGTAAAATGGAGTAGTCAAGCACCCACACAATCACTCACCCTCTTTCTGGACCCTACCCTGCCCAGCAGGAAAGGGAAAAAAGTACGAATAGGAAGAGCCAGAGAACTCACGGGTCAAAATAGAAATTACCCATTCTCCAGTTACTTTCATGGGCAAAAATTGATTTTTCTTGGGGAATTTAACTTCATTTGAGATGTCTAATTACTAGTTCGTATCTCAGGAAACAAAGACAAACATTTAGACAGGGAAAATACCTTTCTTCCCTTAACTTCAGTCCAAATGCTCCGACATCCCATTCATAGCCTCTATTCTCCTTGTTAACACCACAGATTACAATCTGTTTCTTAGGTGAGCAACAGGCAGCTCATGAGGTTGGGGTCAAGGCACAGCAGTTTTCTTCTGCTGCTCCTTGTCCCTTACTCTTTTTTTCCCTTCCTCCTTCCCTTTTACTTATTTTCTCTGCTCCAGCATGAGCTACCCAAGTGCTGTAATCACTCTGGGGGTGAACCTGCTTTGCCACAGATCACCACCTACTGCTCTTTCCTCTTGGTCCTCTCTCTTGCCATTTTATACTCTCTCTTGAATATGTTTTTACAGAAGGGCCATAAAACCCTCCAGCTGATTCAGAGATGCTGACAACTTGACTGATGGGCTCACCTATGTCCTGTAGTGGATCTGTTGTAGAGCCAGCTGGAAACAGCTGTATCCAGCACAGGGCAGCACATGGCCTCTTTTCTCAGAAACCACACGGACCCACCCTCGCTACCAAAATCTTGCCACAGACACCAAGTAATGTTTTATGGTAACCTTGCATTAAATGACCTTGTGTATTCGCAATTAGATAAAATTATTTTTGCTTAGGCCATTAAAGCCTCATGTCATGGAGTGATCATAACTTCTAGGGACAGAGAGAGAGGGTGAAAAAAGGAGAGGAGTGAATATCAGCTTTTGAGGAAGGAACTAAAGAGCTAAAATTAGCATTTCAATTTCGTCTATATAGGAAAATAAATCTGTGGATTACCTCAGTAATCTAATATTAAATCTTACTTTCTCAGGTCTAAAGTTATTACATCTTTTTCACAAATAACACAGATGCATAAAATAAAACAATAGAGATTGCAGGGATAAATCCAGATGTCCAAGTCTCACCCTAGAAAACAAATCCCACAGATGTCACCAAACAGTTCAGTTACATGATGCCTCTTAACAGTGAATAAAAAGAAAGGAACACTTTTTTTGAAGCAGCTATTACCAACAGTTTTAATACGTGCCTTACAATGAAGTGAATCATGCCCTAGACTGCACTGACTATATCAATCAGATTTTATTGACTGGGAAGTAACACCTGCATGAAAATCTTGGATAGGCACATCTAAATTATATACTTAGTGAGACAAATCCCACCTAAAGACTTAGAAATCATTATGCAATGTATTAAATACTTTTTAGCTTCATTCCTCTTCTCTAAACAGTAAATTAAAATAATTGGAAGAAGTGTCTTGTTTTCCTGATAGCTTTATATTGCTGTATCTCCTAGTGGTTTTTGCTGCGGTTTTGGTTGGGTTTTGTTGTGGGTTTTGGGGAGGATTTTTGGAGGGTTTTGTTTTGGTTTGGTTTGTTTCATTTTTACCAGTAGCCTATGAAAAGCTAAAGCAAGGGATAGTATAGCAAGGCAATTTTTGATCTTTCAGTAAAGAGTGACATATTTTTCACTGGAACCACTTATAAAAATCATTTTAGGTTGGTGTATATTTGCTAGATAGTTATAACAACAAATTAATTTGATTATTACTGCTGCTTACTCCTCTTTCTATATGCTTCGTTCCCCTTGTGGATTTCAATATATGCAAATGTCAGCCTATAATTTCTCTATGCACCATAAAACTAGTATCTTGTGATAGAATGCTAATTTAATTGAACTTAATTCAAAGTGGACATTGAGTTGTCTTTCTAAGCAAAGTTTCAATAAATCTTGTCTAAATCATGCATAGTTCCTTAAGAATAACCTTTGCAAGCTCAGAAACATCTCCATAAATTTATTTTTATAGGTTTAAACATCACAAGAGAACTCTTTGTACAAATACAAGTTGTCATGCTCCAACTCAACTATTATGTTCTTTGATTCAGTGTTTCCAAGAATATGAAAGCTCTACAGTCAATGTGCATCTGCTACTGAGGTAGATGACTGAAGAAAAGCTTGTACTTCAAAACTAATTACTATTCCTGTTACTTGAACTAGGCTTCTACAAACCGCTTATTTGGAGAAAAAAGAAAAAGAAAAAGAACACAAATTGGACTCTCATGTTGCATGTTGACAGAAGAATGATTCCTTACTCTCCTGATATCATTTTCTAGGACTGATTGGCTGGCTTTACCATTAAAGTTTAATTGACTGACAGCACCAACTATTCATGAGTCTTGGAAAGGTCAACCAGACGTATTAGGAATACATATTTGCAATGGAACTTCTGTTTGAAAGGTGAATTAAATTAATGGAATTGTAAATAAGGAAGTGCAACAGAATATAAAGGAGAACGAAATTCTGAAAGACTCCTGAGAAGTTTCTTTAGTAGGACAGGAAAATTACTTGTATCTAAGATATATGTACAAGGATTAATATTCAAATTTTTCCAACTAAAACAAGCATCTGAAATATAGTGTTTATCTTTTCATCTTTTCTGCCATACCAGCCATGAAATTTCCCTCCTATATTACACCAATAATTACAAGATTTTTCATGTTCAGTATTATTGCCTAAAATAGAGAAACCTGTAAAAATGAGAGATTTCATTTCCAAACAATAAGACAGAAATTCTCAGAATACATAGACTTCATAACTGAATGGGTACCATGCTGAAGCTGAAAGTTTCTACCTTAAAGAGCAGTACTTTCCACAGCATCCAGAGAGGCTGATATGAGAGACATTGGCAGCTTACAGACACTTCAGAGACAAATAGCTATCTCTGTACTTACAGTGATCCTCTAGCAACAAGATCAGCATAAAATGAAATTAATAATTTTTGGGGGTTGTTTGGATTTGTCCCCAGAGAAATACAGGGAAGATGAGCTGGAAGCAGACACCTGAGAAAGACTGAGCAATATAAAAGAGGAAATAATAATTAAAAAAAAACCCTAGGAAAGTACATTAATATCGTTATCACATAAAGTGATAAGTGATGAGTCAGCCCTGATAGGACTTGAATCTGTGATCAAAGGGGGCACATAAACAAAAATTATTAATGGCATAATTGAAGCAAGTACAAGTAAATCTAAGTATTTCCCCAAGGAGTTTACAAAAACCCCCACAACAGAATGTTAAGTAAAGCACCACAAAGGCTCTATACTTGTGTACAAAATTTATTCTGTGAACACAAGACTGTTGATGATTCAGAGAGTGGTATCTTCATTGATTATTACTGTATCTTTGCACAAATATTTGAGGGTGACTGAAAAACAAATGAATATTTGAGTTCTAAAACCATGGTTATTATATGATATGATACGCATTCATATGCTATGCTATGCAATGGATATTACATTATACTCACTATATTTGTTGTACTTATATTATTTAACACCATGTATCTTTGTATGTGTGGCATTTTTACATTATATGTGGACCAATATGCACAAAAGATTTTTCTCCTACCATTGAAAACTATTTTTGAAATCCTAAATATGTATATTGTTTCAATGCATCAAATACTGAAGACTAACAAAGTTATATTTAATTTTTGCTAGGTTCTTATTAGACACCTGTAACCAAATGAAACTCTACTCAAGTCAATGCTTCAGGAGAGTACAGTTTTGGATTACCTTAGTGGAAATCTGAATTTCATATATTGATACACTTTTCATCAGTGCACTAAATATTGACACTACCTTACTCTGTCATAAAGAGCTAAACTTTTCTAGGATATATATAGAGGTGACAGTTACATGTGACTGCAAAACAGAAATTTTCAGCTGTGTCTAACCAATGAAAATAAATGCTTTATCCCACTGACCCAGTGCCATCACTTTTCAGATGATTCCTCTCTTCTTGTCAGACTCCTTAGCCACCTTTCTAGTAATTCCAGCTCACTGCTATGTTTTTTGTCTATTTATACAAGTAAAATTTAAAATGTTATTTAATCAAAGTAGTTATTAATATTATCTTAAATAAAATTGCTGTGAGTGCTGCAATATACAGCTGCCTCATTATATAATACAAGTAATCTTTGTTTTAACTAAATACATTTCTGAGACTTCTTGGTTTGTATACCTGAAAGTTTTTATCAAATCCAAAGTTACTTTTCTCTTCTGATGATTTTTAATCATTGTAATGAATTATTAGACATTTTTCTTGACACCTACTCTTTTCTAGATTGTCTCCAACTGGTGTATAACTTTCTAGACTTTCAAGACATATGGTAACTAAAATGAGACAAAATACTAAATTGAAAACTTGCCAACCCCGGGCATGTTAGACAGTTATTTCACCTATTTTATAGATCATGCTATTCATAGATCACAATATGATATTAGGAGGGTTGTTTGGTTCTTTTTTTGCAAAAGCACGATTTTTTTCCCATGCATGTTCAGACTGTGACCCACAATAACTCCATTACATTTTGTTGCAATATATGGCTTTTTTTCTCTATTAAATATTATTCCATGTTTTAGAGAAGAAATCACCAAGAATTAGACCTGAAGAGCTATGACACATACATACCATTAAAGTAATTAATACAATTATTAAATTCTACCTGACCTAGGAGATACCATAAGAATTCATTGTAAGAACGTTAACTTTTAGATTAACTCACAAAATGGTTGAGGTTGGACAGGACCTCTGGAGGTCATCTGGTCCAACCCTCGGCTCAAGCAGGGACACCTACAGCAGAACCACAACCAGGCAGATTTTGAATATCTCCAATAAGAGAGACTCACAAGCTTTCTAGGCAACCTGTGCCAGTGTTTGATCATGCTCACACTTAAAAAGTGTTTGGCGCCATTCAGAATGAACCTCCTGTGTTTCAGGTTGTGCCCACTGTGCCTTTTTCTTCTGGTCCTGTAACCAGGCACCACTGAAAAGACCTTGTCTCTCTCTTCCCCGCATACACCCTTCTGATACTTACGTATATTAGTAAGATTCTCTTGAGGCTTCTCTTCTCTATACTAAATAGTCCCAGCTCTTTCAGCCTTTCCTCACATGAGAGATGATCAATTTCATTAATTATCTATGTGGCCTTTTATTGCATTCTCCACAGCATGCCCATGTCTCTCTTGCACTCATGAGCCCAGAACTGGACACAGTATTCCAGGTGTGACCTCACCAATGCTCAGCAGAGGGAAAGGATCATCTCCCTGAACTTCCAGGAACTACTTTGCCTAATGCTGCCCAGGACACTACTAACCTTCTTTCTAGCACACTTCTGGCTTATGTTCAGCTTGAGGTCTACCAGTCCTATTCTGCCAAGAATCTTTGCAGCTGGGTAGCCCCAGCCTATATTGGTGCTTAGGGTATTCCTCCTCATATGCAGAATTTTGTACTTCTTGCTGAACCTCTTGAGAGTCCCACCAGCCCGTTTCTCCAGCCTGTTGAAATCCCTCTGGATGGGAGCATGAGCCCCTGGTGTTTTCTTCGCTCCTCCCAGTTTCATGTCATCAGCAAACTTGCTGAGGGTAGACTCTACCCCATCACCCAGATCATTAATGAAGATGTTAAACAAGACTAGACCTAGCACTGATCCCTAAGGTACACTGCTAGCACCAACCCTCACACTGATCACTGCCCTCTGGGCCAGCCCATTCAGCCAGTTTTCAATCCAGCTCACAATATGCTCACCAGCCCATACTTCAAGAGCTTCTTTATGAAGATCTTGTGGAAGAAACTGCCAAAAGCCTTAATGCAGTCCAGGTAGACAATAACCAATACTGTGAAATATATGGAAATTAAGGGGTTCTAAAAAAAAGTGGTGGTTTACCTGTGTTTGATACTAACATTACTTGTTGCATGAAAATACTGCATTCCACTGAATTTACAAATAAACTTTGAATTTTATTGGAAATCCTGCTTCATTTTCTGTATTTAAAGCCACTGGTACATGTAGTGCTTTTGGGTTTTTAAACAGATGTGGAAGGAAAATGAAACACATTGCTGAATTAACAAAACTAACAGAAAGATATAATCTCAGATTGCATTTAAATGGAAAGCTAGCCATGCAGTGTACTTCATACAATTAAGCAAAAATAAGTACAAACTGTGATGGATTTGACCCTAAAATAGACACAAAAAATTGCACAACAGGAGAGAGATAGTAATAGAGATCAAATATTTCAGAAAGTAACAGTTTTGCATGTCTTGTAAAATATATAAACAGTAGACCAACTAGGAAACAGCATTTGGACAGTATGTGCTTTGGTAGGGAAACAGTTGCAGCATATACATGTGGTTCATTTACCAAAGGATTTCTGAATAACCTAGCAAATGACAACACACAGTCCACTGAAAGATTATACATCTCTCCAGCTGTTTAATTTAGGATATGATAAATGGCACGCTGTTTGGTTTTCTTTACAACTGGAAAGGATGAGATTTAAAATCAAGCTGGGTATCTGTCTACTCTTTCTGTACTTTCACAGGAAGGTTATCAGAGACTATTCAGTCTGGACTACTTGAAGAAAAGTACATTGCTTTTGGAAATAAATATCCGCGAAGTAATGTTTCATTTCAACCAGCAAGAAAAATTGTTCTTTGTCTTAAAATAATCACAGTAACACCTCTACAGAAAGGAGGTAATATGTGAGAACATGCAGTTAAGTGTGCTATATGATGTTATCCCTATGAAGCTTAATGCATTCATGAAACAGGAACTACATGAAAGACATTTGACAACTGTGATGTCATTCCTCAACAACTGTTTTACAATGGCAGGAATGATAAACAAATCGAGACTATAACAAAATAAAGTCATGGCTTAAAAAAAAGCATTTGTGCATTCTTGGGAATAGCAAACTTGTTTTTTTTCATAGCTTTATAGCAATGTGCAGTAATCATATTTTATAAAAGCCTACAACATACAGTCTATCCATATCTCTAGTCAGTTAAGACCTGAAAGCAGGATATCTTTGAAGAAATTATATAAGGAACAGAATCTGGATACACCATCTGCTAGAATGAAGGGAAATTGCACATCTTAGGTATCTACTTCTAAACCAGAATGATAAGAGGTTTTTCACATCTAGAAGTAAAACCATTTTGAAGGGGCTGAAGAATTCTCTTTCCACCTTTATTATAAGCTTTGTTTAGAAGTGTCAATGTCTGTTTTCACACAATGATTGCACTTTAACGGATCAAGAGCCAGCAGCTTGAATAATATTTATAATCACCATCTAAAACAGAGATAATGTTTAACATCTTTTCATTACCAACTGATAGATTCCAGATACTTTCACTCTCCACAGAGTTAGATGAGTCTATTTATGGGTATTGAGATGAATAACTGGGTGATATTTTATGCTATTTACAGATCTATTTCAAAATATCTGAAATTCTTGCCAAACTAACAGAAAGGCACTTTCACAGGAATATGTCTCAGCTTGAAATGATTGATTAGTAGCACTAAACAAATACACAGAGTGGTAAAAACTAATAGTGATCTATTATATGTCTCCATTCTTTATATTTTTGTGATCCTTGTATAGGGAGTACAAGATAATTAATTCTTTGATCCTTGGTGCTGACTGCAACAGAGCCCAAGAACTTAAGAAAGAGTTTCTAACAGAACTAACAATTATGACATAAAGTGCAAGATTTCAGGAAAATTCTTATCTGCTCAATTAGATCAGGTCATACTGTATTGCTGCAGGTACTGGAAGAAGCATTACAGAACAGATCTGCTTCACACACTCCAAAATAGATGGCTTCATTGCTTAAATGTGACCAAGAAATAATGAAAACTGACTGCTAAGTGCAGTAGCAATCACAGGTGTACATCTGGGTCTTACTCAAATCTCTGCTATACCTATGTAAATTAAAAATAACTTGATCGAGGTCATCCCATTTAGAGTAATTTAAAACCAATGTAAGGTTAAAATTAGGCCAGTCATTAAAAAAAAAAAAAAAAAAAAAAAAAAAAAAGCTAGAACTCATCTAGCAAGAGTATATCTTGCATAGACTTTTTCCTTTTCTTCTTGTTTCCTAAATATTAAAGATATGTTTGTGCAACATATATTAAATGCTGAATCTTTTGTTTGAAGCTCTCCAGTCCTACAGCAGCTCCACCACAACATATGCTCAGTTGCTCCTTTAAAACAGATTTGAGTATTCCACAGCACAATATTAGATGCATGGTAATTTAAGCTCAAAATGAGACTTGCAATGAAAAGACATTTTAGAGGTCAGATACAGTCAAATACCTGAGCCAGCCAAAAAAAAAAAAAAAATTTTATTTCACATGAAAAAGTATATTTATGTTACACCTATGCTTCCACTCCTCCCTTGAACACTATTCATGAAACAAAAATCCTGCTCTTAATGAGCAGCATGTGCTGGCAAATCTGCACCACTTCCCATATCAATATAGCCATTACAGTCATACCAGCTTCCAAAACATGTAGGAGAAATGATGCAGTAGTCTATATTTCAAATTATCCTTGTTCTATACAAAACAGTTATTTTGTATAATGATTTATATTGACTAAGCTCTGTGGTAATTGGAGACTCTTCTTCTAATAAAAACATTGTGCAACTTCAGAGAGAGCATCAGCTATCTTTGTAGCCATCATCCCCGAATTTCTGGGGGTCTTTTCAGGTGATGTGTGCCGCCTTAGTCATTCAACACGTGCACACAGACAATATTCAAATGGAAAATAATTTTATCTCACCTCATTGACTCATTTCCTTAGCCTGTATCAGTCAAACGATCGATTGGTCTAAAACTGAAGTGTACGTACGGTAATAGTTGCAGTACAGTACAATCTGAATTGTAGTAAGGTACCTTACAAAAGCTACAACTCCTTCAGGCTGGGGATTACAAGAGTAGGGATTCTCCTTATATGTAACACTTCACAAATGATTCAGAACAGTGTTTAGTATTTTAGAAACAGAGAAAGAGTTATATCTTTTAAAAACATACAGTTAGTATGCTTTTAGTATACAGTTAGCATAGCTAGTTCCAGGAAGACAAATTCTGTTTTTCTAACATCAACTAAAGCTTAGCCATGTGGCTTCCATTCAGGCTTCACCAACTGATTGCTATCTTTTCTGGAGTTAAAGCACTTGCTATAATTAATGCTGCCCTCAGGTAGTTGTAACTTTTACAACTAGCATTTACTCAGCATGTCATCATAGGTCTCGCTGGCCATGACAGCAGCATGGGGTCACATTAATACAGATTAAATGGTCTTGAAAAAGTTCTTCAGTATTAAATTTCTCTCTCCAGCTATTTTCTCTTACAAATATATCTATTGTAGAATTAGGAAAAAATGAAAAGCCCCACTAAGTGCAAATAATGTTTGTCATATTCCAATTGTCTTGAAATACCAAAATGCTATTCATACTTATTCTTGCCTTTATTTTTTATGGATCAGGCTTCATCTTTGAAGTGCTGTCAGTTTATAATAAGGTTTTTTAATGTAGCATTTAAACTGCCTGTGCTATAGTAAACCATATTTAAGTGGCTGCTCACAGAGCCAAATCACCTGTTGAACTGTCTTCTTGGTTTCAACAGTATGTACTTCACTATTCTTTCCAGTCCATCACATCTAATTTCAACCACAGCAATGTAAAATTAATAATGCTAACATTTGATTTGCTCTTTTTATTGTACCTGAATGTACAAAGGTGGGATAAAGCATCTTGTTTTCATCCCAGCTATTCCATGAAAACTGAAGAGCTAGTGGGTATGTCTACAGTTTTTGTGGCATTCTGGAATAGCTGCAGAGGTCTGCCCAAGCCAAAAAGAAAGACACAGTACAAATAGACTATATCTGATCGAGACATAGCTGATGTCTATGAGTAGCTGTCGCTATTGAAAGCTGTAATTTAAACCACTCCCAAATTCTACTAATAATCTAATTTAGTATTCCTAAGCATTACTTTAAAAATTTGCAGCTACAGTGCTTATTAAATAGTGATTTTTCATGGAAGTGGGATTTTACACTCTTGCTAGTCACTGCACCCCAGCACAAAATGGGACGTTAAATCCACAGCAGTCATGTAGGCATCATTTCAGTAATGACTCATGCCATTGCCCTGGTGTTCTGACCTCACTGTGCCTTCCTAGATCAAGTCTGACATTATGACACTGATATCTTTAACACTAACAGCCCTCTTGAGATCAATTGAGCCAGCTTGAGATGATCTCAGAATATTCAGCATCTTGAATAACTTCTGATTCATGAGGAGGGTACTTCCGACAGTCAAGCACTCTCCTATTCAGTGAGCTCTAAGTCTTAGAGATGGTTAAAAAGTGAAAAAGGCAGTTAAACACCAGAAAAGCCTCAGCCTTCTTTGTATGACTCTTAGCCTGGTTAAAGTTAGCTAGTCTGTTATGGTCCAATAGAGCAGTCACTCACAAATTCACAATGCTATGATTTTAAGCTCTTTCCATGAGGTTAGGATAGCTTTGTTAGTTCAACTTTAAAAAAGAAAAAGGTGCCACTTAGAACATGCATTCATTGCATTGATGGACAGACAGAAAATACGAGTTTTGCAGCCTTACTTTTACGTAACTTTAGGCCTTGACCAAAATGAAAGCTGCAGTGTACTTGCACTTGTACTAATAATGAAGATATTACAACTGAAATACAGAAGTTAAAGCAGGATAAAATAAAGAGGTTTTGGGTTTTTTGGTCTCTTTTTTCTTTTTGCGGGCAGATAAAAAGGTACAAAGTAAATAGCAGAAGGTTGATCTCAGAGCCAGATACTCGTTTTTACAAATCTTATGCTAAATGAAACAAAAATGGGGCACAGGGGGAATTCATCAGTACTCTGCTATAGAATTCTTAGCTCATGGTGTTTAAGAGGGCCAAGAGGTTAGCACAGGCTTTTCCACTAGTTAGCTCTCTAGAACTTTAAATTATTGTATCACAATAATAAATTAAAGCTCAGTTTTAAGTGCTCCTATGGGAACGGACGCTTGAAAAGATTATAATGAGTTTTGAAGACAGTGACCTCTTAGCCATCCATTTGAATATAATTTGGCTAAGTAATAGCAATAAACTGTTACAATCCAATGAATACTTAATGGCATAAATAAAATTACACGTGTATTGTTATTTTTGATTAATGATCTGATTCTCCTTGATTCTTGTAAAGAATTGTCATATATTCGTATTATCATTTATATACAAATACACTTTAAAAGATAGGTCCATTACATTCTAAATTAGACACATTAGAGCACTGCCTTAGAAGACATGTGAAGGCAAAGAGATGGTGATACACCAAAGAGAAATCTAGTTCTTTCTTCTATATATCAATGTTTATAAGTAAGTGCTGTGAAGGCTCTGCAACTGAGTAGTAAATCTGTAATCATTAACTCTTGCTTTTCCTTAAATTCTCTGAGATAGTTACCTTCCTAGAATGTGAGAGAAGAAAAAAAATGAGACAGCTACTTATTCTCCCTTCACTTATTTATCCAACTGAAACCAAACCTTAAATTAAACCCAATGACTATGTTTACATTATGGGCCATAATTAATTGTAGGTCCACTCTTGAAGAGGTTGTCTCTTGAGGATCAGAGGTTCCATCTGCTATGCCACTGTCCTTTTTAAAAAGCATTTTTGCTTAGATGAGTTACTAAGCAAACATTTAATCCATGTATTTCTAGTTTTGACTGTGACAGTAACAGAGACCTTCAAAGAATGGCAGTAATTATTGACCTACGTCTTCTCACTATAAAAATTTAATACCAGTCATTGAGGTGATAAATAAAATCACATGTCTATAAGGCTTATAAAAGTACTTCTGGGACCTGACTGGTGCTCCAAAAGATGTCTGCATAAGAAAACAAAGCAAATGAATGTTATTCCCAGAAATCTGAGTAGATGAAAGATTTCCAGATGCATCAAATCAGCTGAATCCTAAGGTCATTCCACAGCACTTCACAGAACCATAGAATAGTTAGGGTTGGAAAGGACCTTAGGATCATCTAGTTCCAACCCCTTTGCCATGGGCAGGGACACCTCACACTAGATCATGTCAGCCACGGCCCTGTCTAACCTGGCCTTGAACACTACCAGCAATGGAGCATTTACCACTTCCCTGGGCAACCCATTCCAATGCCTCACTACTTTCACAGTGAAGAATGTCTTCCTTATATATAATCTAAACTCCCCCTGTTTAAGTTTTAACCTATTTAACACTTGTCCTTTCGCTACACTCCCTGATGCAGAGTCCCTCTCTGGCAGTCTTGAAGGCCCCCTTTGGATACTGGAAGGCTGTTATGAAGTCTCCACACAGCCTTCTCTTCTCTAGGCTGAACAGCCACAACTTCCTTACCCTGTCTTCATACAGGAGGTGCTCCAGTCCCCTGATCATCCTCGTGGCCCTCCTCTCGACTTGTTCCAACAGTTCCATGTCCTTTTTATGTTGAGGACTCCAGAATTGTACACAGTACTCCAAGTGAGGTCTCACAAGAGCAGAGTAGAGGGGCAGGATCACCTCCTTCCACCTGCTGGTCACTCTCCTTTTGATGCAGCCCAGGATACGGTTGGCTTTCTGGGCTGCAAGCGCACACTGCCGGCTCATGTTCATTTTCTCATTACCCAACACCCCCAAGTCCTTCTCCTCAGGGCTGCTCTGAATCTCTTCTCTGCCCAGCCTATAGTTGTGCCTGAGATTGCTCCGACTCAAGTGCAAGACCTTGTACTTGGCCTTGTTGAACTTCATGAGGTTTGTACTGGCCCATCTTTCAAGCATGTCAAGCTCCCTCTGGATGGCATTCCTTCCCTCCACTGTGTTGACCACAGCACATATCTAATTGTCATTGGCAAACTTGCTGAGGGTGCACTCAATCTCACTGTCCCTGTCGATGATGAAGATGCTGAACAGGACTCGTCCCAACACCGACCACTGGGGGACACCACTCGCCGCCAGTCTCCAGCTGGGCACTGAGCCATTGACTGTAACTCATTGCATGTGGCCATCCAGTCAGCTCTTTATCCACTGTGTGGTCCATCCATCAAATTTATGTCCCTCCAGTTTAAACAAGGATGTCATACGGGACAGTGTCAAACGCTTTGCACAGGTCCAGGTAGATGACATCAACTGCTCTGCCCCTGTCTGTCAGTTCCGTAGCCCCATCATAGAAGGCCACCAAATTGGTCAGGCAGGATTCCCCCTTAGTGAAGCCATGCTGGCTGTCAACAAGCACCTTGTTGTTTTTCATGTGCCTTCCAGGAGAATCTCCTCCAAGATTTTGCCAGGCACAGAGGTGAGACTGACTGGTCTGTACTTCCCCAGGTCTTCCATTTTCTCCTTCTTGAACATGGGGGTTCTTTAGTACTTTATTTGCATAAGCAGAAGAGTTTTAGGGATTTGCTCATACTTGTCACAAACAGAGAGAAAACATTAGTGCCTCTTTTTTCTATATAGTATCTTTTTCAGAGGTTAGAGCAGTATCATAGGACATGTGCTACAGCATACTAAGAATGAAATGTTGAACAGCAATGAATGAAAGAGTATCTTGCACTGTTTACTGCACTTCCAGTGCTATTGTACTCTGCCATATTACCTCGTGTTTAAATATGTAATACTAAAAGAATGCTTAAAACTGGGCAGATTTTCATCTTTGCTACTGTCAGTGGTGCACCTTTAAAATAGGCATAAATATCCATGAGAATTATCTCTGAATTTAGTGCAACATGAGAGACATGAGAAAACCTTATTTTTTTTCAGAAACTTCTAGATTTTACTTGAGCTCTGTTTGTATAGTTGATGATTTCTGCCTAACCTAATACCTTGACTTGCTCCTAAAGAACATGTTCCTTTCTTCAAGCAGTAAGATATAAAGGTGATTTGAAAAACAGTGCTAAAAAATAATAAATTATTAATTATTAATATTTGAAGTGGAAGCTATATAAGATTTTTATCTACCTATAACCAAAAGTCATGAAAAATAATGAAAGCACTGTACAAGGTGTTTTCTGGTTGTTTGCAAAAGGTTATGTTACCACTATTGTTTCAAAAATAGTTAAATATTGATCTAGAAAATCTGAATCTATCTTATCTTTACATTTAGGGTGGAAATATATGCATTTATAGTGGAAGATGCTTGCCAACCCAATTTGAAATCCAGTAATGAATCCCATAAATTGCCAGTAAGCAGCTTATAGTCAGTTTTAGCTGCCCACTTTTCTCTAGAATTAAAGTGAAGTTTTTCATACCTAACTTTAAGAACAGATTTATCATCTTTATTTGAGCACAATAGAACATAGTTGTTTAAATAATACATGACATTTAGAACCAGCTATTATGAAACACTGGTTTTTAACATTCATGTATTACTGTAAGTTAAAGTATGACTGCAATACAGTCAAAGCAAAAAATCAGGTGCATGGTAAAAAAATTCCCAAGCAGCTAACCTGCCACCATAGAGCCTGCAAAGATGTATTTTTCATTACAGCAGACACATATCCTTAGTTTTCTGGTTATCACAACAGTTCTAATGGCTACAGTTCACTAACTTTTTTGAACAATTATGTAATGCTAAGCAATACTATGAAAACACTTAAAAGAAGTAAGTAATAATTATTTCAATTATTTAAATTCTTAGTTAGAACTTCTATCTCAGCTTTATTGGATAATTTTTCAGAGTAGCACTCTGGGGAACTGATACAAGCACAGAATTCCAACATCAATTTTTACCATGAAGTATCCTTTCTTCTCTGCTATTGTAGGCATGCTGAGTATCAAAGCAGTTTTACTGTCATTATATATTTCCTATAAGAAGAACTCAATAATTTTTTTGTTTGTTTAGAATCAGATAGGTTGGAAATGACCTTCAAGATCATCAAGTACAACCATTACCGCAGGACTGACAAGTCCACCACCAAACCATGTCACTAAAGGCCTTGTCCACGCAGTTTTCAAACACTTCAGGGACGGTGATTTCACCATTGCTCTGGGAAGTCTGTTTCAATGTCTGATCACCCTCTTGGTGGAGAAATGTTTCCCAATATCCAGTCTAAACCTCCCCTGGCACAACTTGAAGTTGTTACCTCTTGTTACTTGGGAAAAGAGACCAGTCACCCACTTGTCCATCCTCCTTTCAGGTGTTTGTAGAGAGCAGTAAGGTCCCCTCTGAGCCTTCTCTTCTCCAGACTAAAGCTGTGGCTTTCTCCAGGACTGCCTGGAGTCTCTGTCCATACTCTTGTACTTTCACTTCCCAGAACAAAATATCACCTGCACAGAAATTACCTGCCCTTACACAATAAAACAAACCTGTTGCATTTCACAGTGATATGCAATGAGTGCTGAACATCATGCAGCAGTCAGAGGAAATGGTACTTTCCAAGAAATTATACAGTGATAAACAGGAACTTCATTCTTCTATGGTGATATGCTAGAACCTGGATGACAAACAAATTAGAAAATACCTGGCATCAGCCTTCTCTCAAAACATTTTCCCTTTTCTAGGTATTTGGTTGTTTTGAGACTATCTATAAACATAAGTACATTACTATCTTTTTAATTTCTCCGTGATTTTGCATTTTTCCTATGGTTCAAAATCAGTAAAGAATATGAAGGAATCATACATTTTCTCTTCTATCTCTGATATGAAGATTAAAACGAAATGCCCTCTTTAAACTCTTATGGCAAACTTTCCCAGTATCTTCATCTGTGCTGTCTGCATTCTCAGTGGTGTTTTTTTTTTTATTTCCGTTTATGTTGAAGTCAAGTGAGTGGCCACATTTAATCTAATTATTTGTGGTATAGTCACTGGTAAAAATTAAAAATTACAACTTCCTCTATACATTGGCCCATATATTTATCTTACATACTTATATACATGGACAAAATAATTAGGTTAAAACCCAAATAATAGTCCTTCTTCATTTTTGTTACCGATAGATCTTTTTAACAGTACTAATGTCATTATTTCTGTCACAACAGTGCCTTTTATACCAATTTAAATTAGTACAGTTCTCATGCATTTTTCAGCCATTCCTTCACTTCTGTAACATCTAATAATTCTTTTGAACCAATGATAATTTACCCACTTTGTCAATAATGCACCTTCTGTTCTGATACTTGCAGTCTCTTACTGTCATGATCATTTCCTCTGTCTTTTCCCAAACGTTAAATGTTGACCTGGTCCTCTGCTGTGCAGAACTTTGGATGGACTCCCATTTTGAATTTCCTGTCTGTTTCTGTTTTAATATCATTCTTTGTAATATATTCTCCAATAGTTTAAGAATTCTGCCCATTCTCTACCATACTGGTTTTTGTCTGGTTGTTGTGGTTTAAGCCCAGCCAGTAATTCAGTACCACGCAGAAGTTCACTCACTCCTCCGCCCTTCTTCCCCCCACTCCTGGAGGGATGGGGAGGAGAATCAAAAGAATATAACTCCCATGGGTTGAGATAAGAAGCCCAGTAACTAAGGTATAACACAAACCACTACTGCTACCATCAATAATAATAATGATGAGGGAAATAACAAGGGAAGAGAATACAACCACTTACCAGCCACCAATCGATACCCAGCCCAACCCGAGCAGTGATCTAGCCCTTCCGGGTAACTGCCCCCAGTTTATATAGTGGGCATGACATGCTGTGGTATGGAACACCTCTTTGGCTAGTTTGGGTCAGGTATCCTGTCTCTGCTTCCTCCCAGCTTCCTCTCCTCCTTGGCAGAGCATGAGACTCAGAATGTCCTTGGTCAGACTAAACATTACAGAGCAGCAACTAAAACCATCGGTGTTATCAGCACTGTTCTCAGGCTGAAAGTCATAAACACAACACTGCACCAGCTACTAAGGAGAAAAACAGCTGCTACTGCTGAACCCAAGACATTGTGTAATTTTCTTTGCTTACAAAACCTGCTTATTTTGTTACCCACAGGGTGGGTTTTTTTATCTCTTTTTTTAATGTTTGTCTTTTTTAAAAAAAATAATTTCATTGTATTTCTATTTTAGACTAGGGAATTCCAATTACTACTCCTAATTGCAAGATCACATCCATAGATGCATTACAAATTTCTCTGCTTTTATTTTAATAAACTCTGTTAAAAGAATCTTTCTCTTTTACAGAAGTGCAGTACTTCTCATTTTTATAATAGTTACATAGTTAGCCTCCTCTGCTTGACTTAACTGAACAGTACTAAAATTAGATAATGCTTCAGAAATAGCTGCTTTAGAAATAAGACTGCCTCTAAATGTCTTCTTTTCTGCTCTCACCCATTTATTACACATTTCATGTGAAGTTTAAATCTTCCACATTTCTAAATACTTTTAAGTCTAGTGAAATATTTCATTACTCCAGTCTTCTTTTGCAGTTCTCATTTAAACTTTCTTTTTTTTTTTGGATGCTGTTCATTGTTCAGTAAACAGTGAAAAGTGAAGTGTCTGAGAGTGGTGGAGTAACTTGAGTCAGACCAGGTTTCTCACTGATCAGCATTGTGAAGCATGGGCCATTGCATCTCATGACATTCAGTGACAATTATTTAATGATTGCACACTTTTAAGGACCCTGCGAACTACTGACCTGTCAGCCTCAACTCTATGCCTGGGAAGATCATGGTACAGATCCTTATAAAAGCTATGCTAAAGTACATGGAGGGCAGGGAGGCAATTCGAGACAGTCAGCATGGCTTTACCAAGGACAAGTCCTGCCAGACCAATCTAGTAGCCTTCTATGGTGGACAGACTACATTGGTGGACAAGGGAAGAGCTACAAATGTCAGGATGTCATCTATCTGGACTTCTATCAGGCCTTTGACATAGTCCGCCACAAAACTCTTCTCTCTAAATCGGCAAAATATGGATTTGATGGTTAGACTGGCAGTGTTCAAGGACAGGTTGGACGGAGCCTTGGGTGTCCCTGCTCATGGCAGTGGGGTTGGAACTAGATGATCTTAAGGTCCTTTCAAATCCTAACCATTCTATGATTCTATGTGAACCTCATGAGGTTCAACAATGCCAAGTGCAAGGTCCTGCGCCTGGGTCAGGACAACCCCTGCTATCAATATAGTCTGGGGATGAAGGGATCAAGAGCAGCCCTGTGGAGTTGAACTTAGAGGTATACATAGGTGAAAAATTGGACATGAACTGTCAATGTGTGCTCACAGCCTAGAAAGCTGGGCTGCATCAAAAAGAGAATGAACTGCAGGTCAAGGGAGATGATTCCACCCCTCTACAGTGTTCTGTCGAGACATCGCCTGGAGAATTGCATGCAGCTTTGGAGTCCTTAGCACAGGAAAAACATGGACCTGTTGGAGCAGGTCCAGAGGGATGGAGCACCTCTCCTATGATGAAAGGCTGAGAGAGTTGTAGTTGTTCAGCCTGAAGAAGAGAAGAGTCCAGGAAGACCTTTTTGTGGCTTTTAAGTACTTAAAGGGGGCTTATGAGAAAGATGAGGATAAACATTTTAGCAGGGCCTTTTGCAATAGGACAAGGGATAATGGTGTTAAATGAAAAGAGGTTAGATTCAGACTAAATGTAAGGAAGAAAGTTTTCATGATGAGGGTGGTGAAAGACTTCATGGCTTGGCCCTGCTTGGATGCCAGGTGCCTACCAAGCTGCTCTATCACTCTCCTTTTCAGCAGGACAGGGGGAAGGAAATAAGATAGAACAAACCGCTCATCAGTCAAGATAAAGGCAGTGTATTAAAGCAGAAGTAAAGGCCACATGCAGAAGCTAAGGAAAACAGAAGACTTTATTCTCTACTTCCCATCAGAGGACAATGTCCAGCCACTTCCCAAGAATCATGGCTTCAGTACACATAGGAGTTGCTCTGAACAACAGAAGTAAGTAACAAATACTTTCTTCCATGCCCACCCCCCAAATCTCCCCCTGCTCCTTTTTTCCCTTAGCTTCTATTGCTGAACCAATGTCATACAGTATGGAAGTAGGAAACATCCTTTCTGTCAGTTTGGATCAGCTGTTCTGGCTGTGTCCCCTCACAAGATCTTGCCCATCCCTAGCCTACTGGTGAGTGGGACTGCTGGAGAGACATCCTGGATGCTGTGCAAGCACAGCTCAGATGTGGCAAAACACTGGTGTGTCACCAACACATTTCCAGCTATCAATACAAAGCTTGGCACTATGAGGGCTGCCATGGGGAAAATTAACTCCATCTCAGCCAGATCCAATACACAGTGAAACAGATTGTTCTGAGATTGTATACACCCCACCCCTGGAAACACTGAAGGCCAGGCTGGATGGGGTTTTGAGCAACCTGCTCTATTTGAAGATGTCCCTGCTCATTGAAGGGTAGGTTGGACTACATAACTATGGCAGGGACAATAGATAATGGTTCATGGTGAAACACACAAAGATAGAAAAGTACTGTTTGTCTGCTTTGTCTGCTCCCTGGAAAGTCCAGCTTTGGTTCCTACCCTGAAAGTTCCGCTTTAGAACTCCCTGGGAAAGTCTCAACCCTTGGAGAACTTGCTAGATATTGCTGGCCCCTTCTTCTGACACAGGCTGGACCCCTGCGCTGGAATGAGTATGCATTTTTGTCAGTATAAAAGGCCAAGCCTCATGCAATGAGGGGGAGGCAGACCCTCATACCACCCAGGTCAACGTTGCCTCTGTGGAGACACTGGCTAAGGTCGAGCTTGCCACCTCGCACTGTGATGATGATTCTCAGAGCTGGTTTCCCAATTGTCTTCACAGGATCCTTGGGGTTGGCAAGATAACCAAACATCAGAAGTATCCTTTACTGTATCCTTTATTATCTCTATATTTTCCTATATTAATAAACTACTTGAGAGTTCTCTATTTATCTCTCGTTTTCTCTCACCCGGAATCCTCGAGCTCTGGAACAATAACCTTTAAAGGTCTCTTCCAATCCAAACTCTTCTATGATTCTATGATTCTAAGACAGAATATTCTTCCATGGCATCCCAGTTTAAGCACATACTTTTAACAACTACCTTATAAAAAAACTAGGTATTTGGTGCCACGGAGGCAATTCAGTCTATGTGACATTAAGTACTTTGTTGAGTCAATGGAGGAAATCCTTTAAAGACAAGCAGAAAGACATACAGTCCATCCACAGATGGTGCCTGCCTTTTTTCATCAGATGTATAAAGAACTTTCAAATGAGTTCTCTGAAAAAGAAACTCAGTTAATTAGGTCAACTATCTAACTCTTTCTACTAGAGGGAAATCATAGGCAATTACTGTCTCAAGCTTCTTGGAACTCAGTTCATCTACCCTCTTCACTATAAGCATGGGGAAAAGTGCTTTACCTAATAATCTACTAGTCTGAGCATGCACTCGGAGATATTTGTGAGGTGACTTAAGTCATTTCCATAAAGGCAAAGGTGGGTTGCAACCACTATTACATGGACCATTGTTCTTCTGTCATAATCATCTAGTATCATCTCTTCTGATGATTATGCAACCAAGCATACAAGCCCTGTAAGACCAGCTGGAGGAGTCTGATTAATAGTACATACAGCTGAGTGCAAAACAGACTGATGGTTCCGAATTTGTTCTCAGAACCTTTCTTGAGGGCCTTCTAACTGCAGTTTGAAATGAAATTTTACAGTTGGACAAAAATTTCCCATCTCAGTAGGAAACAAATCTTAAATGCAAATTAATAGAAGTTGTATTTTTCTGCCAATCAATCAACCAATTGACTGAAACGTTCTCTTCATTTTGGAAGACTTGGAATACTTGGCTAACAGTATTGTCTCTCTTGCTTTTATTCAGTAGTGTAACATCTGCTACATTTGACTATCTGCAAGTCATAACCCTTTTTACCACTTCTGCATAATGTTTTTGGAACAATATGAAGCATCATTAGTGTATTTCAGTTCCCAACATTATTGTCTCATGTTGCTTTATTACCATAATAAACTTGTGAATCATAGTAACTAACACAGTAGGGCTCCCATAGTGAATTCATTTTCATAACCTCTTTTGGTATCATAAATGTGATCCAGAAAATTGTAAAGTCAGCAGTTCTATACAGCTTATTAATAAAGCACATTACAGGGATGCATTAAAGCCTCAACAGCTGTACTATAATGAAACACTCTACTTATAATTACAATTATGCTAACACTTAATAATAATTGGGCCTCTGTGTAGCTCATTTGCTCAATAGGAGATTGGGTCTTGTCAGAAGTAGCCATTCCCTCAGCAGGCGACCTGGTTGCAAACATAACAGAGTTTAAACAGAGCAGGAAGTTAGTAATAGCATGAAAAGGGCAGATCTGCAGGTGGGGTTACCATCTGTGAGAAGGAAAATGTAAAATAATGAGATATATGGGTTTCTCTCTTCTTGGAGATCAGCTATCCAAGGGTGAAAAGAGGAGAAATAAAGATACTGCATGGCAGAGGGAACAAGGTAGAAAGGTGAAGAAATATCCCAACATGCACAGCTTGCTACCATTAACAATATATAGGACTACAATGTCAAGAGTAAACAATGAGTCACATATGTCCCCTTAATGCTACCAACTTTTTTTTCTGAGGTAGAAAATTAATTTGAGAAGGCAAGGAGCTTATTTTTTAATCCCAACTTTCAGTTCAAGGGTGACAGCAGGGATCTTGGAGACAGACAGTCTATTGTCCATTACAGCTTCTTGGTCTCCAGCAAGAAAGACACTGTTACACTCTTATCTTAGTCAAGAAACAGCAGCAGGAATCAAGCTGCAAAGCTATTTATTTCCACTGTCTAGAGAGATAGCTGTGTAGTCTAGAAACTCTTATGTTCCAGGTGGTTGCAGGTTATTCACAAGAAGCCAGCACTTCTTCAGTATGAAAAGGAGTGTTTTGAATCCAAGAATTTAAAGTAACAGAGAAAACTCAATTTTGTATGCCTCATTATTGCCATCCTTACAAAATTACCAGAAGCAGACGTAGTGCAGTCTTCCATTGTGAGGTGATGCTGCAGTTCCTATTGTAGCAGCCTTTACCTAGATCAAGGCTGCATCTGCTTTTGGACTCATGGTGGGAAGATGAAGATTCCTGCTTCCAGCAGGGGAATCTTGACATGAGATTATCCTTTCCCCATTATTATGAATAGGCTTATTGCTTTTATTTTGTTCAGAAATATAAACAATATTGTGAACCCCTTCAGACAATGTGTGGAAATAGTGACTACACAAGCATATCTTCCTGTACTGTATTCAAAAACAACTGACCTGTTTAAGGGAGGTCTCTCATAGCTTGTGGAAGAGTGACTAAGAGTCACTGGAACATTATCAACTACTGGTCTACTGCTATTGGGACAAAAATGTCCCTTCCACAGTTATTCTTCAAGGTATAGTAAATGTGGCCTGGTGAGAAGGTCTCACCTTCTCAGTGTGAGTGCATGGCATGGGAAGAGGAGTTTATCCCAAAACAGAATGTATCCTTTACAGAATCTTCCACTGCAGTTAAAGACATGTTGGCAAGGTGAAGTAAAAAAAAAAAAAAAGTAGAAATAATTAAAATGGCGTTTTCTGTTCCTAACTTTACCTTTTCTTCCTGCCAAATTTTCTTGGAAAAGAAGGTAAGAGAATGTAACTCTTGGAAGGTTCTGAAAGAGAATGAAGGAAGTAATGAGGGAGCTCAGAAGCTTTGAAGTGCTTAATCTGAAGTATATAGAGGTTGGATCACTGAAGCAACATCAGGCATATAACTTGAAGTCCAGATTGTCCACCAGAGAAGCAGAAAGAGAAGTAATTTGCTTCAGCTTATGCATCTATTTTCAGCTAGAATGAATGCTTGTTTGGAGATATTTATTCCTCATCTTGGGGAGGTTTATAAACCTATCTTAGACTAATGCTCACCTGTCAAGGAGTACAGGAAATGAAACTCACTCCAGTCAAATTGTTGAAAAATGAAAAATGACAGAAGAAATAATCTCCAGGAAAGGAAAAATGCATGAAAAGTGATCTTCAGATACTGAAAAGGCAGAAATGGGACCATACACACCCGGTATTGATTCTTATATCAAACTTTCAATGAGATTGTGAATCAAATAGTCTGAATGTCCTTATGTCAGTCCATGCCAGCCTAAAATAAGTGCCTTAACAACCCAGGTATACCTATTTCTAGTGGAATATTCGGAGATAGAGAGATCTAGGGTCTTTATTTAGTGAACTGACTTAGGCACCTTTAAAAGATAAATCTATACTCCTACATGATGTTCTCACCTAGAACTAGAGTTGTGAAGACACAGTTGGTGGTTCCTCAGAATTACTCCCAAATGCTGTTCAATAAAGCCCACAGTATGCCTTTCTTAGGGTATATGAATATCATGCTTCAAAAAAGCATGCTGGTAATAGATTGCTTTGATGGAACTTTTGAGGCCATCGAAATGTACTGTCAAGTATTTTAATTTCTACAAGGGGTGGATATAGCATAAGTGTCATACACCCATGTTGCTTTCAGTAGAAAATATTGACAATCAGTGTAATGCTAAGGAGCTCAGTAAACTGGCATACTTTGGATGAATTGAGTGTTCACTGTACTCTTGTTTGCTTATAGGGAAATAAACTTTAAAAAAAAAAAAGAAAAAAACCAAACCTTTTTCAGCTCTTCTCTAGAAAAAGGTATCTGGATTTATAAAATAGAAGGAGAGAATAACTTATCTTCTTGGAGAAGTGAATAATGGGGTTTGCTAATTGAGAAAAGCTTTCAAAATGTGATCCCTCTAAAATGCTGAATATAATTGTATTTTTATATCTTACCAATGTGATCTTTGATTTAGCACTTAAGCATTCTTATACTATCAGAGATATTCGGATTAAAAAAAATAAGTATTAGATTGATGTCAGGTTTTCTTTTATCATATAATATCTGCCTTCACAAACTGTCCTAACTAATTCTGTGAAGTGCGTCATATAATATCCATAAAATCATAGTTTTTCTCATGTATCTTATGATGCACTAAAGTTGAAAATATCCTGCTACTCAAGGCCTTGTAGGGAGCTAGGTAAGCTCTCCTCATGAGAGATGCTCTCTAGACCTTTTTCCATCTTCATTGTGCTTCTAATTTGCTATTTTATCTGATTTACAAAGACAATTAAAAAAAAAAAATATTAAAATCAGATATTCTTTTCAAAAGACATCAGAAAGCACAATTACAACTACACATTAGTAAAGTATACACATTAATATATTTTTAGTCAGTCAAATTATTTCCATAACTAGTAGAACAATGCACATGTGATGTTACAGAATCATAGAATACCTCCAGTTCGGAGGGACCCAAAGGATCCAAATCCCTGCTCCTCACAGGACTACCTAAAAATAAACCATATGACTAAGAACATTGTCCAGATCCTTCTTAAACTCTGATAAGGCTGGGTGCTGTGATCACTTCCCTGGGAAGCCTGTTCCAGTGACTCACTACCCTCTCAGTGAAGAAATTTTTCCTAATGTCCTACCTGAACTTCCCCTGATGCAGCTTCATTTCATTTTCTGCTGCCATGTCACTGGTCACCAAAGAGAGAGAAACACCTCTCCCTCTACTGCCTACCTTGAGGAAGCTGCAGACTTCAATGAGGTCACTCCTCAGCCTTCTATTCTCCAAGCTGAACAAACCAAGTGACCTTGGTTGCCCCTCCCAAGTCCTCAAGATCTTTGACCATCTTGGTTGCCCTCCTCTGGACACACTTTAATAGTTTAATGACGTCTTACTGAGACACCCCAAAATGCACACAGTACTCCAGGTGGGGTGCAGGGAGCAGTGTGAGGTGGTACAATCAACTTCCTCAACTGGCTAGCTATGGCATGCTTGATGAACCACAGGAGAGGTTGACCCTTTTGTCTGCCAGGGAACGCTATTGCCTCGTATTCAACTTGCCATCAACCCAAACACCCAGATATCTTTTCATAGGGCCGGTCTCCAGCCTCGCATTCCCAAATTTGTATGTACAATCAGGATTACCCCATAAAAACATTAAAGAGCACTGTCCCTAAAACTGAACCCTGGGGGGGTCACACTGGTGACTGCCAGCCTGATGAAACCCATTTACTATCACACTTTGAGCTGACCTGTCAGCCAATCGCTCATCCAATGTATCATGGATTTGCCTAGCTGGACATTCTGTCCAGAAGGATACTGTGAGAGACAGTATATATGAGAGACATTGATACATGTAACATTGAAATATACTATTGGAATACATGTTCTAAATTTTCTTCATTTTGAGTATTTTCTCTAATGAATCAGTGAATAATGGGAATAGATTTGAGTAGGGTTACATGAAACGGTATTTGGCGCAATTAAATTTAGTCTAGACAGGAAATAAAGCTGTCATACAAATGTCTTTCATCTGAGAATAATCATTTATCTTCAGGTTTAAAGATTTACCATAGCTATAAGTGAACTGTCATCTTTTGATTTTCAGGTATTAGGGAAATGCATTTGCAGATTTATATAACACAATATGACTTTATTTATGGATTTATAGATATTACAATGCTTAAATACATCCTTCAGCTTTCTAGACTTAGGCTGACTTGCTTTATATAAAGCCCTTCTTTGAAATATGCCAGTGTTCAGTTTTGATTGTTCAATCAGTAGATTAAGCATTCAAGAAAATATTTTCTTATTAGCTAGTGTCATGCTTTAAACCCTAGCCAGACAGCCAGACAACTTGTTCACTCACTCCCAGTGAGTGGTGCCGGGCTGAGAGCAATCGAGGCCCACCCCCCCCAGGGCTCTCCCCTTCCCCACTCCCGGAGGGATGGGGAGGAGGATGGAAAGAGTGCAACTCCCACGGGTTGAGACAAGAACAGTCCAGCAACCAATGTACAACACAAATCACCACCACTACCACCAACGACAGCAATGATAAGAGAAAATAACAAGGGAAGAGAATACAATACCACCAGCCAAGAAACGAGTCCGACCCAGAAGCCCATGTCCTTCCGGGTAACTCCCAGTTACCCCCCACCCCGGGCATGACATGCTGTGGTATGGAATACCTCTTTGGCTAGCCTGGGTCAGGCGCCCCGTCTCTGCTTCCTCCCGGCTTCCCCTCCTCCCTGGCAGAGCATGAGCCTCACAAAGTCCTTGGTCAGGGTAAACATCACTTAGCAACAACCAAAAACATCAGTATCACCAGCACTGTTCCCAGGCTGGAAGCCAAAACACAGCACTGCACCAGCTACTAAGAAGGAGAAAAATGACTGCTACTGCTCAACCCAGGACAGCTAGACTGCTTCACTTAGGGTGCTGTAATTCCCTATCAGAAATCTCAATATTATTACAGCGCTGTTCACAAATTATTACTGATTATACAATTTAGGGTCAGGATATGGCCCTTACGCTTTACATCTTCAGACTATGTTGCCAAGTATTTCACTGTTATGATTCTCACATCTGCAATATGGTCGAATGTTCTCTATTACTTGAGTCTATCAAAATTCAATATATTTTTATCCAGAACTGGTAATGGACTCTTCTGCCATTGCTTGAAGAAACAGAAAATTGTTAGCTAAATAAATAGCTTCTGAATTATTTTATAGCTGAAAACATTTGTCATCAAATTCTAAAAGGTTTCCTTTAATATTTCATAATCTCTTGATGACAGTTCAACATATTGTTAAAAAAGAAAGTAATACAAAGGGAAACAGCGTATGTGTTCCACCGCTCAGCTTTCATATTGAAAATTAAAGCAAATTCTAGGGAAATTATCTGCCAAATAGTACCGGATTTGAGGTTGTCGTCCCATTGGATTTCAGACTGTCATCCCATTACTTAAAACTCTTTCTGCAAGAACTGGTGTGCCCTCAGTGTCCTCACATTGCATAGAAACTTCACTCAATAGAAACTTCACCCAGAATAATTCAAACACCTTCTGTTTAACTTTTGGAATAATACAGTATTCAGTACATGTAAAAGACATGAATGTTTAGGAAGGTAAAAAAATGAATAGTATTTTAAATGTTTCTAGCTCTTGATTTTTTTTTCCTTTTTTTAGTTATTCATTTTTAAAGAATACCTATGTTCTTTCTATGTTACTAGAGACAACTTAATAACTGTCGATGAAATGGCTCTCACTTGTTTCCTCCTTTCAGAGCTTGGAATGGACTTTGACTAATTAACACTAGCTAACTTTGTAAATTAATATACGCATTTTAAATTCAAAAAGCATATTACAGATACATTGCTGGAATATGTTCTAGATTAGTACAAACTTTAGGTTTGGGATTTTTTATATTGTGCAGGAACTGTCACTATGCAAAATAAAAATAAAAAAAAAAAGAATCAGGAAAAACTGTGAAGCACATAAAGAGATATCATTGTCCTCGATATATCTTTTAATGCAAACAAGTTATAGTGCGTAGAACTAGATTTTTGTCACAAGGAGACTACCAATGGTGATATAGCTCAGATGAAAGCTGCACTAAATGTAATCAACACTTTGTGCAAAATAAGCTTCTAGTCAGTAGCATTTTATTACAGTTTGAATTTTATTACAGTTTACAAATTAAAGGCTTTCAATAATAAAATCTTTCAATAGCAATTTTTATAATCAGTTTTGTGAATTTAAGTTGAAGGTTCACCTGCAATATGAAGGTCACATTTTACAATATAGTGTACCACTACAGTGATTCCTAACTTCGACATTATTCGTGAATAGTAAAATACATTATTTTGAGCTTTTGAGTAGTAATAATTCATCAGTATATCAGTATTTTTTGGAAAAACAGCATAAATATTATGTAAGGTTCACTTTCATGAATTCTCTGTTAAAATAGTGTCTTGTAGAGAGAACATGGCTCTGTAAAAGAACTATCATTTCACTGGTCAAGAGCTCCTGATAATGTATTTTTAACTTTCCTGTAGCGCATTCAAAAGACTTCAACTAAATATATTTAACCATGCAACATTCCAATATCATTTATATACATTTTGCAAAATGCTCAGGATGATGTTATATTTAGCAGGCTAAAGTATGAAAAACATATTAAGAACATCCCAAAATATAGAAAAAAATATTGAGATTTCATAAGTTTAGGTGTTATCCCTTTAGATAGTCAAGATTTTCTCTGCACAGTGTCTGAAAACAGAAACACCTAAATTTGGTAGTTCTTTTGATCATTAATCAAAAGTATGCCTGTTTTTCAAGCATCACAGGTTTCTTAAAATTCAGCAGAAGCATAGGTAAACTCATAATAACATAACATGATATGAATATATTACAATTATTATATTAACAGCCACTCTTGATTAAAAATTGAGGGTTTCCACTTCAGTGAGAATATGAATTCTAATAAAATATGCATACTTAAGTACGTAAGACCTAAAGAGCAATTTAACACTACAACAACACAGTCACCGTCTTACATTTTTGTGTTATGGAGATGTTCAAAAGACAAATTCAGAGATCTTTTATGTAGATTTACTGTCATAATAAATGATCATGTTAATAGCAATTTTGTTTGGAATATGCTTTTTAAAGTTGCTTGTCTGCCTCACAGTACATTGTTCTCACAGCTTTTGAATTTTAATGTTTTATATTAAAAAATGAAACATATTAAAAAGTAAACACACATAGATTGTTATCTAAAGAAGTTTCATATTAATTCTTCTGCTTAATCAATGAGCATTAAAACTGGAAGTGGCAAAACAAGTTCACACTTCTTTCTTCTTCTGAAACACAAACAGTAAATCATAAACACGCATAATTTCTGCTGTTATATGTTGTAAAGGTTATGTTTATACTATGAGCTGTGAATTAGATTAATGAGTTTTCTCAGCACCATAAAAACTCCTCCACTAAAACAGGAGCTAAATTGCAATAAATCACTGTTTATGATCACGTATTTATGGGACAGCAAAGATTTAGAGTTCCTCTATAGGGAAAACTAGCCCAATGCAAGAAGAAAAAAAATTACAGCTTCTGCATTGTAAGGTGGATGAACAGGGGGAAAAGCATGAACGTTGTTTTCACTTCACTGTAATAATGTAAATAGTAATTTATTAAAAGCAGTTTCCAGAGTAAAGCTTTTTTTGCCAATGCTTCAGCCAAAGCGACAATAGTCCAACCCAGTATGTTTCTTTCTGTGCCAAAGTTAAATTATATAACTTTTTTCATTATTCTTGTAATAAATATTTTTTTTGTCAAAAAATTATTAGTGATGGTATAAGTAAGCTGTATTCTTTATGATCTGCATACATTAAAATCTCCTTACATGAGCTTGAACAGTATTATTTACTTCTACACATTTACACTGGTGATTTCAGATTACTGTGGCTGTGATTTCTAAATGTATTCCGCATAGAAAAGTACTGAATTTTCTCCTTTTCTGCATTTTCTTATACCAGTCTTACACATTTTCCTCAACTACCCAGAAAATTTTCTTCTATCTGTCCAAAAGAACAATCTTATTAAACCCTCTTTAACTGTTTGGGGGTTTTTGTTTGGGTGGTTTTAATATCTGGTCTTAAACCTCACCAAAAAACAATTGGAATTTTATGCAAATACACCTACTTTCAAATGCCTACAGCAAGTTTTTCTATTTATGGAGAAACACCTGAAATTACAACAAGAATTTTGTAGTTACTATTTATTTCTTCCAACAGCTTCAAACAGAGGAGCAGTTCACTCCCCTGCCCAGGCATAAATCTTAAGTGCCAGCACTTAAGTGTAGTTAACCACCACCCCTTTAGTGTAAACACTTGCAGCCAAGTTTTGAAAACAACAAAGAAGGGGGAAAGTCTTATCACACCATGAATTGTTAAACTGTGGAACCGATTTTTATAGAATACAGCAGATGGCAAAAACTTACAGAAAATGCAAAAGTCATAAGTTCAAAAAAGAAAAGGATACATGAAAAGGAAGCTTTGTTAAAGTGATATTTTGTGCTTCCTACATCACAGCTTTCTGTTCCAACATTGTTCTCTAAAGCATCCATTATTTGCTATCAGCAATGCATGAAACCGCTCCTTAATTTACATAGTAAGTTTTTTAACCATACGATGGTTCTTACAGCTCTTACCTTACATCCTTATGCAGTTGTAATGTCTTCTTCATTTGCTAACCTCCAGTAACCAATCTGCTGCCACCTCAGATGAGAAACAGTAAAATGGTGATAGTTACTGACTTTTTTTATGCAAGTGGGAAACTGAATGCAAGACCTTTACCTAGAAATAAAACAACTAATTTTAAATTGAAGTGATCAGTTAATAAAAAGTAAGGTTCGAAGGAAAAAATGTTTAGTTTGGATTTACATGCAGATGGTGACACACAAAGAGACATGATAGTATAAAGGTGGATTTCATTTTCAAAACTTTGAGAACCACTGTGTTCACGGAAACATGTTGCTATGCTATAGTATTATTTTAGGTTTGTAGCTTCTGAGGGATCATCCATGTCTTTTACAGAAAATAAATTTCAAACCCTTAGAATCTATGCTTAATAAGAAGGAAAGAATTTTGTTGCCTAATGCAATACATTTCTGCTGCTCTTCTTTCACCCTTCAACCTCAGCAAATTTACACATTACACTTATTCAAAAAGACTGGAAAATGTCATTTATTTTTAGTCAATGAAGAGACTTAAGACCTGATCTCTCATGATCTATACTTCAGGATGCTACAGCAATGATGTACAAGCCCCTATTCTTCACTCGAACGTGAGTGCAAATGTGAGTAAAACGAAGTATTCACTCTATCACACATAGTTGTCTTCACAATGGAAGTCTACATGTAGTCGGATGACTCCCACCAGAGGAAAAGTAACTCTTTAACACAAAATGAAGAAGCGCAAGTGTTTCTTTTGACATGTAGAGGGTTGAAATTAATTATGTCTATTCCAGAAGCAAAACAGCATGCTATGGAATCTTATTCAGTTCAAAATTAACAAATAAATCAGAAAAAAAAATCCCCAGTTAAATCACCAGTCTCAAAAGTTCTTACTCAGGTCACTAATTCAGACTAGTGTCTAACACAGGTAGGTTTATAGTTATAGAGAAAGTCACATAAAAGATTCTAGGGAGAGTTAATTCCTTAGATCCACTACAATAAGTCACCTAATTGCAATATTCAGCTACTCACTTCATCACTCTTACTGGGGCAGGGGGAGGGGAACAGTTACTGCTAAGACCATGCATGTCAGAAAAAATAAAATAGGGGAATAGTGGAATATTTTCTATTAAATAATTAATTATACTGTTGACATGGTTCATCAGGATCATTCTAAAAGGTTGATACTTCTTCACAGTTTTGAAATTAATTTTCTCCTTGGAGATAGCTGCCATACTAAAAAGCCATGTGTGCAACTTGACATAAGGGTCAAATTTATGGATCCCCATTTGTAGTGGGAAAACCACACTTCTTAAAGAGAGACCATCCTTACATTTTAAATCTATATGATATTGACAAAATGTTGCCACAGATGTCATATTTTTAATTCTACAGCTACCGTTTCCAGGTACATCCAGCATGTGCTTGTTTCAGACTCAGTTCTCATCAGTGTTGCTGACAAACATCCATCTCCTCATTGCTTAATTAAGATACCTCTCAGTCATCCGTACATGCAATTATTCATCTCTGCAGTTTTTCTGTAACAGTTAACCACCCAGTATCTGGGTTTAGAATATGTCACAAGAAGGGGGTGGGGGGAGAAGGGAGAGATTTTCTTGACCTCTAGTGTTTGATCTGTTAAAACCGTCACTAAACCATATCACTGAGGGCTTGTCTACATGGTTTTTGAATACTTCCAGGGACGGTGACTCCACCACTTCCCTGGAAAGCCTGTTCGAATGCCTGAACAACCTCTCGCTGAAGAAATTTTTCCTAATATCCAATCTAAACCTCCCCTGGAGCAGGTTAAGGCCGTTACCTCTTGCCCTATCACTTGTTACTTGGAAGAAGAGACCAATTCCCCAGCTCACTACAACCTCCTTTCAGGCAGATTCCGTGCATGCCAGCTGTCCTGAAAATGGCACCTGCATTTAACCCTAAAAAAGTTTATATACTACTACAACTTCTGTTAGACCCCAGTGTTCTTTACTTTCAACCCAGTTGATTTTCCCACAGCATATAAAGGCTTGCAAATGCATCCATCTCGTTAGAAACAAAATTTCAGGAACATTTATAGACTTACCAAATTTCCAAGCTGTGCTTTTCTTTTTTCTCCTGGGTTGAGCAATCAGTTATTGCATTTTCTGGCACCAGAAGAAGCCTTGACTAAGTCTTCTACCAAAAGCTTTTCCAATTTTTTTTCCAGTTCTTAATTGCTTTGTGCAAAAATGCTGACCTGATTCCTAATATTTTGGCTAAATAAAAAAGAAGCATAAATGCAATATAAATGTAACTGTGCTGGCTGGTTTTGTGAAGATTTCTGTTCTTTCTCCAAGTAAAATACAAATTTAATTAAATTGTGTAAGAAATAAGCAGTCTCTTCCATTATAAAGAAAACAAAGGAAAATACACTAATGGAGGGAAAAAAAACATAAAAAGTTCTGGTTGACTAAAATTTCATTAAGCTCGTTGGTATTTTGCTTTACTTTCTTTGATAATCCTGCTGCCAAAGCTGCTATTAGTTACATCAAGTAAAAACATGTTAGACTTTCTCCAGCATAACAAGACCTCATTTTACAGTTAAGGTCACATGCAGAAGTGTTAAAATAAAGAGTAATTTAATTTCCATGGTAACATATATAGAGATCTATACTTGATATAACTTGTGTTATTTCAATGTAACTTCAGATCATGACACTATTTTTCCTAGGTTTCTGCCCTTTAAAAAGCATTATGCTCAGAAAATATCCTGCATCCATTTCTCGTGAGGAAATAAATAATTTTACAAGACAAAAGTTTCTTCCCTTGTGTTTTTTTGTGTTTGCAAGTGTATCCCAGTTGCTATCTGGAGAAGTAGGTTGTTTCTCAGAGAATGGAAAACCACATACAATTTAAATGTCCAGATTGTCTCACCAGATAACTCAGCTATTACACTAAGCCCTAGATGTTATCTGACATATTTTATTATGATTTATGGACAATGACTTGCAGCTTGGTATAGTCTGAATTGTAATGTACTGATGTACTGATGGGTAAATAGGAGGAAGGATAAACAGTCACACGATGGCACTGCATATACAGAACAGAAATTTCCCTCTAAATGATAGTGACTATTCTCTACGTTATCCTTTATTACGTAAAAAAAAAAAAAGGAACCTTGTAAAGTACTCTCTAGAGAATTGCAGTTGGCTCTGAAATTATTAATATCTTATTGGATATCTAAAAAGGAAAGTTCCTCTTTTTTTGGTCATTATATTTATAGTTATTCACTATTTGGTGAATTAGTGCTATTAAGTCATGCATTAGCTTGAACTTGGTTATAAATCTCTTTCTGATGCAAAGTCTGTAAAAAGTTAAACAGTTACTGTATTGAAACAATATGAAACAGAGTCTGCCTAAATCATATTCAATTCATATACTGGAGGCTTTAGTTACATAAAGTACACTCAGAAGAAACAGAACGTAGTGTTTACACCATAATCCTCTTTGTGAATGCTAGGGTAAGGAAGTGGTTTACAATGTACATTGTATAAAAAGATAAGCACAGCTTCTGCAGTGCTGCAGTCATCTTTGGCCAAGAAAGGAACTTTGTGACGTTGATTGTTACCAACAATGGCTTTTGAGTGGAATTGATTCCCTTAACTTTCCATTTTCTTCTAGTGAAACTTCTAGAAATAACAACACTTAGGACCTATGTAAGAAGTACTTTGGTGGCATTAGATCATCTTTCAGCTGGCATTTTTGCTTTCACACCAGATATAATCTCTAGCTGATCACTATTTTGCTATTTTGAATTAACTGAGTCATCTAACTACTTGACAGAAAGATTTTTGACATATTTATAAGTTCTGGAAGCTAGAGATTTTATCTCTTTCAACATTTCTTCCTACAACTAAAATGTTTTCTAGCTATGTCTTTCTGGATTGCCTGTTTTCCTATGGGGCACTTTCTTCAGGGGTTATTCAGGGCTTCTGTTGTGTTACTCGCTTTATTTATCACACATTTATTCTGGAAAAGGAATTATTAGACAATCTGGCCTATGGACAGACTACAACAGGTATGATCAATTTATTGCAATGATTAACTTACTATAGCCCCCTTAACTTAGAATAACTATCTGAAAGATTAGACTTTCCATCTAAGCTATTTAGCTCTCTCAGGAACCAGAGATAAACAAACATGAAAAGCAAGTTACTTATCCCCTTAATATAGGTGCCTAAATTGGATAACACATTATTGATGTGGCCCTATCTTCCCCCATTAACCAAATACATGGAAACAAATTAAACAATTTGGAGCTTTCTGTAGAGTGCTATTTATACACCTCACATCCTGTTCCAGCAAGCTTCTTGTAAGTATAAAGCTGAACCAAAAGATGAACTCAATCTTACTCTGAAACCAGACAAGAGGTAATAGCCTCAAGCTGCACCAGAGGAGGTTTAGATTGAATATTAGGAAACAATTTCTTCAGCGAGAGTGTGATCAGGCATTGGAACAGGCTGCCCAGGGCAGTGGTGGAATCACCATCTCTGAAAATATTAAAAAAACATGTAGATAAGGCCCTCAGTGACATGGTTTAGAGCTGGTCTTGGCAGTCCTGGGGTAATGGTTAGACTTGATCTTAATGATCTTTTCTTAATGATCTCTTTTCATAGAAATGACAAATGTCATAAATAATACAGATGGTAGATTTGGTATTTCAAGTATTCTGTTCCAGGCTTTTGTTAACTGTGGAATTCCTGCTGTTTTAAATAAGCAGATAAGGTAACATAAAAAGTAAAATACAAAGAGTGTGAAATAATTGTACTAGCCTCCAGACTTAAATTACAAATTACACTAAAGCGATAGAAAATACCTATGTATATCTATGAAAGGGGACTCTTAATTGTGACCTAGTTGGTTTTATTAGAGTTAATTAGGTCAATGGAGTTGTCCTAAATTTTTAATTAATAAACTGATTCCAGAGAAACACATGAAAATATTGCCAGACTTCCATAAACCAGGCAGGATAATTACATTGTAGTACAAAATCAATTTGCAACCACTAACTTTTCATTTTAATAGTTAGGTTCTTAGACAACAGTTTTAAACTATGCTGTAGTGTAACTACAGTGTAGATGGTACTGCTTTATGAAATGCATATAAACATAAAACAACAAGTATGCTTTCTTTTTTCTCCCTCAAATTCTCTAGTACAGACTATTTGGAAAAACGTAACATATAAACATATAGGGGTTTTATACTGTTCCCATATATTACTAAATAGAAAACACAGATAATTTTATCAAGCAGAGGACATTACCAAAACTGGGGGTAAATTTCCTATATTTTTTTTCTAATAATACCTTACAATAAGCATAGTTATTCTTTATACTCAATTTCTCTACTGTTATTTAATTTTAATTTTTATATTGCCTTAGAGAAGACGAGGTATTCCTAATAATTAGATGGCATTTTAATTGGCTTTGAATATTATAAATCAATCAGCAAGGTTCTTCCCTGGAAAAAAAAAAAGTAGACCTGATTAACTGTTTTATGTTCCCAAATGAATTCTGAACTCATTTAGGTTAAGTTACCACTAAGATTAAACAACCTTTTTTTTTTTTTATGCATTATAATTTAAAACTCATTTTAAAGAAATTAACATAGGTAAAAAAATGTTTGATAAGATGAATAAGAATGCTCATATTATACCATAACATCAGAACATTTTCTCTAGAAGAATATTTTAAAATGTGTAACGGCCAAGTAATCAGAAATCTCCTTTTATTAGCACTAGATCTGAAGCTAGCTAATTCCCCGCTTCACCTACTCAGTCTATGCTCCATCTAGTAAGGTCCACTGCAAGTTCTTACACAGTATGTAAAAGATAACACTTTATTATGTGATCTTTCTGCACAGGAGAAGCTATAGAATTCTGATTCTGCAGTGCCTTATACAGGCTCATGATCTGGGAACTCCAAATTCTCAAGTTTTTGAGCCTGATCTCTCAAATCCCATCACAGAAAACCTCTGCTGAAGTCCTGGAATTTTAAGAAGTACAGAATCTAATACTTAGATATGTATAAACTATTGCATTCATTTCAATACTACTTAGAAATATCTAATTTTTGTACCTCCTAAGATTTGCCCTGCACTATCTTCAGAAAGCTATAAGAGATGTTGCCGGTAATATTTTTGTAAGATAGAATCCAGAGATCAAGAACTCCAAATTCATAGACAAATTAACATGTACTCATGTCGTGGTTTAAACCCAGTCAGGTAACTTGTTCACTCACTCCCAGTGAGTGGTGCCAAGCTGACAACAATCAAGGTCCGTGTTCATCTCCCCCCCCTCCCTGCACCGGGGCTCTCCCCTTCCCCGCTCCCGGAGGAACGGGGAGGAGGATCGAGAGAGTGCAACTCCTACGGGTTGAGACAAGAACAGTCCAGCAACAAATCACCACCGCTACTATCAGCTAAAACAATGATAAGGGAAAATAACAAGGGAAGAGAATACGATACCACCGGCCAAGAAAACGAGTTCCACCCGGAAGCCCCTGTCCTTCCGGGTAACTCCCAGTTACCCCCCACCTCGGGCATGACGTGCTGTGGTATGGAATACCTCCCCGGCTAGCCCGGGTCAGGCGCCCCGTCTCTGCTTCCTCCCGGCTTCCCCTCCTCCCTGGCAGAGCATGAGCCTCACAGAGTCCTTGGTCAGGGTAAACATCACTTAGCAACAACCGACAACATCGGCTTCACCAACGCTGTTCTCAAAACTAGAAGTCAAAACACAGCACTGCACCAGTTAACACAAAGGAAAAAACATGACTGCTACTGCTGAACCCAGGACAACTCATCATCTTGTTTTGCTACACTAGCTCTTCTAATAACTGAGATGTGTAATAAGACAGGCATTTATTTGGATAAATAATTATTTTTAAGAGTAAGGAACAATGAATTTTATACATGATATTCAATCAAATATATTCAATATATGATATTCTATATCATGAAGCATGATACAGTGGATGAAGCAATAGGTTCTGAGTCAGGAGAGAAACACTATGTCATAGGCTGGCTGTTACCATACACAAAAGGTTGACGTCACTTCACTGCTCTGTGCCTTTCTTTCCTTGATTATAAACTGGAACTTGATTGCGTAAACCACACTGAGGTATTTTGGTATCTTAATCATTTATAATGTTCATTAATAGTTCCTGAGTTAGGGAAATAGTTGTGTGTTAATTTGGGACCCTGGTCAAGAAAGAACAACCATTTCTAGAATGAGGGCATGCTCTAGCCTGCGCCCATCAATGCTGTCCCAGTTCTTCGGATTATCCTCCTGACACTCAAAAATGTTACTGGTACAATTAAAAACTGTAATGCATAGCAATGCAGCAACAGGAATAACGATTTTTAGACATATGCTACGAGTGAAAACTACCCAAAGCTACTCAGACAAAATGAATCTTGACCTCTAGCTGCCTAGATCCAGCTCTTAAGATTGCTCCACCATCCACAGGGGAAAAGAAACAAGCAATGACAGTTGTCATGGGTAAGCATATCTGAGAGCACTAACCTGGAATACGCTGGCCCTGCTTTAATGGTTTAGATCTGTGCAGAAAGACACACAGAAGCACATATGAATAGTTAACAACATTGCTTCCTTGAAGAGAGATTACCGTGTTAACATCTATGTACAATTGCTTGCTTGGGTTAGCATATGGGGAAAGTCAAGGAGATTAGCCTGAGGCTATGTGAGAGGCCACTGGGAGCTTATTCAAAACCGAAAATAGTTACAGCATTAGTTCCTTGGAGGGAACTCATTCATGGATGTCCAACATCATGCAGAAAGCTAAACGAGTGGGAACAGCTGCATGTAGGGGCCAGGTTGCCAGCAGCCTCAAACCCCATCAAAGTCAGACTGGGCGTCTTAGTCCACCAAATTTCTAGTGCCAGACACAACGGGACCAAAGGAGCAGGAACTTTGGCTGTCATGAATGCATCTGCACATAGTGTACTCACTCTGTACAAATGTCCCAGGAATCTTAGAAAATAAATTACTATACACCCATGTCGTGGT
>NW_026640245.1:0-562 GCF_028554395.1 Pezoporus wallicus | reverse complement strand
TCAAATGGACCTTTGGGTATGAAAGCGAGGAGCGACAGCAATGATGGTGACACCGTTGCAAAGCTGACTGTGTGCTGAAGATGCCCAGCACATGCTGTCCCTCCTGGCTCTTCGGCGCTGGGAGCAGAAGCCAGACGTTCGTGCACTAATCGCTGTGCTTCTGGGCAGCTGAGAAGCAGCTTTGGAGAGGTTGCATTCAAATGTACTTTTAGGTATGAAACCGAGGAGTGACAGCAATAATGGTGACAGCATTGCAAAGCTGACTGTGTGCTGAAGATGCCCCGCACATGCTTTCCCTCCTGGCTCTTCGACTGTGGGAGCAGACGGCAACCCTAACCCTAACCCTAACCTAACCCTAACCCTAACCCTAACCCTAACCCTAACCCCTAACCCTAACCCTAACCCTAACCCTAACCCTAACCCCTAACCCTAACCCTAACCCTAACCCTACCCCTAACCCCTAACCCATCATTGCTGTCGCTCCTCGCTTTCATACCTAAAGGTCCATTTGAATGCACCCTCTTTTGAGCTTGCTCTCGGCTGCCCAGTTGCACAGTGAGTA
>NW_026640244.1:0-565 GCF_028554395.1 Pezoporus wallicus | reverse complement strand
GGGGGACAGTGGGGGTCAATGAGGGCAATGGGGCTCAATGGATGTCAGTGGGGATCAATGGGGATCAATGGGGATCAATGGAGTCAACGGGGGTCAGTGTGGGGCAGTGCGAGTCAATGGGGGTCAGTGGGATCAGTGGGGCCAATGGGAGTCAGTGGGTGTCAGTGGAGTTCAATGTGGGATCAATGGGGGCAATGGGGTCAATGGAATCAGTGGGGCCAATGGGTGTCAATGGGGATCAATGGAGTCAATGGGGGTCAATGGGGATCAGTGGGGCTCAGTGGGGTCAGTGGGGCTCAATGGAAGTCAATGGTGGTCAATGAGAATCCATGGAGTCAATGGGGATCAATGCCCCCCATTGACCCCCATTGCTCCCCATTGACCCCCATTGATTCCATTGACCCCCATTGAGCCCCATTGAGCCCCATTGCCCCCCATTGACTTCCATTGACTTCCATTGCCCCCCATTGAGCCCCATTGCCCCCCATTGAGCCCCATTGACTCCCATTGACTTCCATTGCCCCCCATTGAGCCCCATTGCCCCCCATTGAGCCCCATTGACTCC
>NW_026640243.1:0-5702 GCF_028554395.1 Pezoporus wallicus | reverse complement strand
CAAGAGCTAAAACTATCAGAAAGAGAATACTGAGTTGTTGTTTTTTTTTCTTTATTCCTTACCCTGTGCTCAGTAAATTACAATGTGCTAGATACATTGCATGGTGTAAAATGTGCTAATCATTGTTGCATGCTTTTTCCAAAGAGCGGGCATAGCATATGTTCCTTGCTAAGTTTAATGTGATAATGTTGCATTGCAAGTGAAGACAATTGACTGCATAAGTGCATTAAGCAAGTGTGGTGTGGTGAAGAATTTATATAGTATTTAATCAAGTTTGGAGAAGGTCTGGAATTCTGTCACATTTGAGTCAGTGAATTAGCACTGTTGTAGACAAATGGAAGTGATGTGGACTATTGTACAAGGGGGTTGTACAAGGGGGTTAGGTAAATTGTACAGGGGGGTTGTACAAGGAGGTATTGCTTAAGTTACATAGCTTGCTTAACAGATATATCGCTTAGCAAATACCTATCGTGCTTTACCAGGCAGTACCAGAACATAACCTCCTAATAAGGAAAACAGTTACTTAAGTTTCAGCAAAAACCATTTGGACATTGACCAGGCTCATCCAGGCTCTAAAGAGAATGCGTGAAGACCAAGGGTGAAAAGTTCAGGCCCCAGGAAGACTTGTTTACTTCATCTAAAGACCCCTGCCCACAACCCCCAGGAGGCACTGCGCATGAGCAGAACCTTTGAGCTCATTATAATACGAAGCGGGGATAGGACATAAATATGTATAGGCGTATTGTGTAACCTAATGCATTTGTAGTACTTTAGAGGATAAATGTAGAGGAAAACAGCGGCGGCGGCTGCCGGAGCTGTGGTTGCAGGAGCGGCAGCGGCTGTAGGAGTGGCGTGGTGGAGGGGTGGGGTGGGAAGGAACTAGGTGACTTAGGGTTCATCAGTGCGTTTAATCACATTTTACTTACTTCATGTTTTTATACGACTGTATAAATTTGAGTTTTAGTCGAGGTTTTGGCACTTTGGTTGACTTTTATTCCCTTACTCAGTTTTTTATTGAGTTGTATTCACTTAATACTGAGTTTTAGCCACTTTAAATTTTTTCTCTTTTTATTCACTTTATATTCGCTTTTTAGTCACACTTCTCAGGTTTTGTTTCTGTGTTTTTCAGTTATAAATCACTTATGTTTGTTTTTATTTACTTTTTATTGAGGCATGTTCACTTTTGCTCACTTTTACTCAATTTTTTGTTCAGTTCTATTTACTTTCAATCACTTACTCAGTTTTGTTGGGAAAACCTGCTTTTGATAACAGTTAGTGAGGCAGAGTGAAGTTTAAAGCTTTATTGGAATAAAGGGAGATAGAATAGAATCATGGAATAGTTAGGGTTGGAAAGGACCTTAAGATCATCCAGTTCCACCCTCCCTGCCATGGGCAGGGACACCTCCCACTAAACCATGTCACCCAAGGCTTTGTCCAACCTGGCCTTGAACACCACCAGGGATGGAGCATTCACAACCTCCCTGGGCAACCCATTCCAGTGCCTCACCACCCTAACAGGAAAGAATTTATTTTTTATATCCAATCTAAAGTTCCCCCTTTATCTAAAATTTATCTAAATTCTAAATATCTAAAGTTCCCCCTTTATCTAAATCTAAAGTTTAAGTTTTAACCCCTTACCCCCTGTCCTGTCACTACAGTCCCTAATGAAGAGTCCCTCCCGAGCATCCCTATAGCCCCCCTTCAGATACTGGAAGGCTGCTATGAGGTCTCCATACAGCCTTCTCCAGGCTAAATCTCCTCCAGACACACCTGGTTCAGGGTTTTCCATTTGCATTCAGTATCCACCTACTTGATAACATTCCCTGCCCGCAAAGTCCCTTCTTTCTCCTTTGCCTCAGATCCCGTGAGCCATTCTACTCTCCAGAAGTGAGAGTTCCCATGAGACAGGAGAGTTTCACAAGGCCAAGCAAGTCCTGCGAGGCTTAACAAGTTAGTGCATTATTTACGTGGTTTCTTTTTCACAGAACCTCAGGTATTTTGCACGATTCTGCACTTCTTCACTGTTCTCAGCAGGTTGTGTGTTTTTGGCAAGGCCACAGCTTTTCTCCACAGCTTTATTCAGGCTTTTTATTCACCTTTATTCACTTGTATTCAGCTTTGAACTCACGTGTGCTTGCTTTTGATTCGCTTTTAATTCACTTTTATTCAGATTTATTTGCTTTCTAGTTACTTTGAGTGGTCTTCAGTTCACTTCTATTCACTTTTCTGGGAGATTTATTCAGGCTTATTTGCTTTTATTCTTTTTCATTGACATTTAATTCACTTTTATTGAGTTTTATTCAGGTTTATTGACTTTCATTGGTGTTTATTCACTTTTCAGCTTGATTACTGTTTTATTTAACTGCAGTCCAGTTTAATCGAGCTGGAGCAACTGCACCGGGCCCAGCCTCAGGATCGACCTGAGACCCACAGCAACCCCCACACTGCCCCATGGTGCCCCAGTGACACCCGATAGGTACCCTACAGCAACTGCTAGACACCCCCAACACCAGCCCCATAGTGCCCTACAGACCCACAACACGTGTCCCATGGCTTTTATTGACTCCAGGCGTCATGACGTCACCCGGACCGTGATGACATCATCAGCATCATCAATGAGATAGTGTCTTATAGGGCCCCCAAGTGCCCCATAGGGCCCCAGCTGCCCTCCCCTGCAACCCAGAAGTACCCCAGCACCAGCTGATTTTTTTATTCCCTTTCTTTCATTCATTTTTTCTTTTAACTCTCATTCACTTTTAATCGGGCTTGTCCATGGTTTGCTCGCTTTTGGTTTTTCTTTTCTGTTCATAGACACCCTATAGCCATCCTCAGCACTCCACGGACATTCAAGGAGACCCCCTATAGCCCCATAGACTGGCCCCTCAGATCCCCAGTAGGGCCCCCCTCAACCTGATAGACAGCCTATAGACATCCCACAGAGACCCACAGCGACTGACGTGGGTCTTTTTTAAAGATTCTGGAGTTTTTCTGCATCCTCAGTAGGTTGTGTACTTTTGGCAAGGCCACAGCTTTTGTCCACAAACTTTATGCAGATTTCTTCAGGCTTTTTATTCACCTTTGAACTCACATGTACTTTCCTTTGATTTGCTTTCAATTCACTTTTATGCGGTTTTATTCAGATTTATTTGCTTTTTAGTTACTTTAGGTGGTCTTCAGTTTACTTTTAGTCACTTTTCTTGGAGATTTATTCAGGTTTATTCCTTTTTATTCTTTTTAATTCACATTTGTTTCACTTTTATTGAGTTTTGTTCAGGTTTATTGACTTTCATTGATGTTTATTCACTTTTCAGCTTTATTCCTGTTTTAACTGCAGTCCAGTTCAATCGAGACATATTGCGACCTATCGATACACCACAGCCACCCTATAGGGAGCTCTGGAAGCCCCATAGGGAGCCACGACCACCCATAAAAGCCCCACAGAAATCCATTGCAACTGCTATGTACCTATTGACCCACACATGGCCCCATGACAACACACAGAACCATGCAGGCACTGGAGCTGCTCTAAGGTCTCCCCCTAAAGAGCCTTCTCTTCTCCAGGCTGAACAAGCCCATCTCTCTGCCTGGCTCCACAGCAGAGGTGCTCCAGCCCTTGCAGCATCTCCATGGTTTCCTCTGGCTCACTCGAGCAGCTCCACATCCCTCTTGAGTTGGGGCTCAAGATGTGGATGCAGGACTTTGTTTCCTCTTACACTGGCATGCATGCGGAGTGACACTTTAACAGCTGGGCAGATCTAGATCCTCCTGTAGAAATATGTTCTGTAATATTCTCTTATCTTCCCTTCTCTTTTAAATTCTCTTCTTATGTTCTCTTCTCTTCCCTTATCTTAGATTCTCTTATAGTCTCTTCTCATATATTCCTTTCTCTTATATTCTTTTCCCTTATGCTCTCTTAGAGTCTCTTTCCTCTTTTATATTATCTTCCCTTTTTTTGTAGTCCTACATTTTCTTATTTTCTCTTATATTGTCTTACCCTGTATAGTGTTTTCACTTACTCCTGTCTCTCTTCTATATTTGCTTACATATTATTCTCTTAGATTCCCTTTTATTTTATTTGCTTGTATACTCTTATGGTCTCTTCTGTTTCCTTTTCTTAGATTCTCTAAATTTCTCTTCCCTTTTCCTGTATGCTCTTCAATTTTTCTCTCTTGGCTTCTCTTAGGTTCTCTTCTCTACTCTTCTAATCTTAGATTCTCTTCTATTCCATGATCTTCTCTCCCCCTATATTCTCTTCTTAGATGCTCTACAATTCTGTTCTCTAATCTTATAATGTTAGATTCTATTAGATCTTTTATGCTCCCTGGTATTCTTTTCCCCTAGATGCTCTTCTCTAGTAATCTCTTAGATTCTCTTCCCTTCTGTTCTCTTCCCCATATTCAATTGTACCCTTACCTTCTCTTCCATTAGATTGCCTCAGAAACTCTGCTCTTTTGTTCACTCTCATTCTGAAGGAAGGTAGGAGGGAAGGGAAGGAAAAAGAAAGGATTGAAGGAAGAAGGGAAAGAAGGAGTAAAGGAGCCATTTATGGCGATTTCTATCCCATTTTTGCCCATTTCTTACAAGTTTAAGCCATTTTTTGGCTATTTTTAACCCGTTTTATATTTTGTCCCATTTCTATACCATTTTTGGCCATTTCTAACCCAATTTTTGCCAACTTCTAACCATTTTTCAACCATTTCTAACCTGGTTTAAGCCATTTTTGGTAATTCCTAACCCATTTTAAGCCATATTAGTTTGTTTTTGTTTGTTTTGGTTTTTTTTGTTTTTTTTTTTTTTTACACATTTTTCCCCTTTTTAGGCCATAGGCCATTTTAATCTTTTTTTTTTTTTTCTAAACTGGTTTTGGCCATTTCCAACCCATTTTTGCCAAATTCTAACCCATTTTAACCCTTCTTTGGCTATTTCTAGCACATTTATGCCCACTTCTAAACCATTGTAAGCTATTTCTAAACTCTTTTTGCCACTTCTGACCCGATTTTGTCCACTCCTATCCCATTTAAAGCCATTATTTTTCAATTTAAACCTCTTTTTGGTTCATTTATAACTCTGTTTAACCCACTTTTTTATTTTTCTAACCCATTTCTGCCCATTTGTCCCCAGTTTTAAGCCATTTTTGACCATTTCTAACCCATTTTTTTGCCTCTTGTAACCCGATTCGTGCCATTTTTAGCCATTTGTAACCATTTTATGTCCAATTCTAACCTGTTTTAAGCCATTTTGGTCATTTCTAAACCTTCTTTCTTCATTTCTAACCCAATTTTTGCCACTTCAAGCACATTTTTGCCCATGTCTTACCAGTTTTAAGCCATTTTTGGCTATTTCTAACCCATCTTTCCCATTTCTAACCCATTTAAAGCTTTTTTTTGGCTATTTCTGAACAATTTAGGGCCATTTCTGTCCCTTATTTGGCCACTTGTAACCCGTTTTAAGCCATTTTTGCCCATTTCTAACCCGTTTTTACCCACTTCTTACTTGTTTTAATCCATTTTGGGCCATTTCTATTCCTTCTTTGACCATTTTTAAGGTGTTTTAAACCATTTTTCTTTTCCTTTTCTAACCCATTTTTGCCCGTTTCTTATCTCATTTTAGGTATGGGACGCCTAAAAGGAAAAAAGTTATTTCGGTACCGAAAAGTCCGCGTGTGCTGCCACCACGTGTCCAAACTTCGGTACTGCAGAGGG
>NW_026640242.1:0-566 GCF_028554395.1 Pezoporus wallicus | reverse complement strand
TTCCATACCACAACATGTCATGCCCGGGGTGGAGGTAACTGGGAGTTACCCGGAAGGACAAGAGCTGGGTTCGTATTCTCTTCTCTTGTTATTTTCCCTGATCTTGTTATTTTCAGCTGATCCATAGACTTGAGAGTCAGGGGGTGATCAGCAGGACCCGCTCACCCTTCAATAGTCCACAGTTTGCTTTTTTGTTCCAGTGCAGTCTGGATCAGTCCATGGCAAATGGTAGGGCTGTGTTTCCACCCCCTGGGGCAGTCGGTTCCAAGTGAACTGGACACCCCTCAAGTAAAAGCAAACTGTGGCCTGCACTCTGCTGCCAAAGGAATGGAGAAAAATGCATTGGCAATATCAATCGTGGCATACCACTTGGCTGCCTTTGACTCTAGTTCATACTGAAGTTCTAGCATGTCCGGTACGGCAGCACTCAATGGTGGTGTGACTTCATTCAGGCCACGATAGTCTACTGTTAGTCTCCATTCTCCATTAGACTTTCGCACTGGCCATATGGGGCTATTGAAGGGTGAGCGGGTCCTGCTGATCACCCCTTACTCTCAGTCTACGGA
>NW_026640241.1:0-568 GCF_028554395.1 Pezoporus wallicus | reverse complement strand
GCAATAATGGGGGACTATGACGCAATAATGGGGCTCTACAAGGTAATAATGGGGCTCTATTGGGCAATAATCGGGCTCTATGACTCAATAATGGGGCTCTATGAGGCAATAATGGGGATGTATGATGCAATAATGGGGCTCTATGAGGCTATAATGGGGTCTATGAGGTTATAATGAGGCAATATGTGGTTATAAAGGGGCTCTATGACGCAATAATTGTGCTCTAGAAGGCAATAATAGGGGTCTATGAGACAATAATGGGGCTCTATGAGGTTATAATGGGACTCTGTGGTAATAATGGGGCTCTATGAGGCAATAATGGGGCTCTATGAGGCTATAATGGGTCTCTATGTCGCAACAATGGGGCTCTAGGAAGCTATAATGAAGTCTATTGAACAATAGTGGGACTCTATGTGTTTATAAAGGGTCGCGATGATGCAATAATGTGGCTCTGTGAGCCAATAATGGGGCTCTAAAACGCAATAATAGGGCTCTACAGGGTAATAATGGGGCTCTATGATGCAATAATGGGGCTCTATGAGGCAATACTGGGACTCTGTGAGTCAGT
>NW_026640240.1:0-574 GCF_028554395.1 Pezoporus wallicus | reverse complement strand
ATAGCTGCCCCATAAGTGACCCACAGGTACCCCATAGCTGCCCCATAAGTGACCCACAGGTACCCCATAGCTGCCCCATAAGTGACCCACAGGTACCCCATAGCTGCCCCATAAGTGACCCACAGGTACCCCATAGCTGCCCCATAAGTGACCCACAGGTACCCCATAGCTGCCCCATAAGTGACCCACAGGTACCCCACAGCTGCCCCATAAGTGACCCACAGGTACCCCATAGCTGCCCCATAAGTGACCCACACACCCCACTGAGGCCCCATAACCACGCCATAGCTGTCTCACACATCCCATGGACGCCACACAAGGGACCCATGCGCCCTATAGATGCCCCATAATCACCCCATAAGTGACGCACACACCCCATGGCAGCCCCATGACCCATTATGACCCATAACCACCCCATAACTGCCCCGTAAGTGACCTGTGACCCCACACCCCCCGTAAGTGCCCCATAACCGCCCCATAGCTGCCCCATAAGTAACCCACACGCCCCATAGCTGCCCTATGACCCGTAAGCAACCCATAACCACCCCATAGCCGCCCCATAAGTGCCCCACGC
>NW_026640239.1:0-57265 GCF_028554395.1 Pezoporus wallicus | reverse complement strand
TGGGAAAGCATCGGGGATGGAAGGCAGCTGTATAGAGTCCCTGACGACAAGTTGCAGAAAATGCTGAAGGAGAGGGTATATCGAGTCAGGTTTTTTGAGGTGAAAGCCATTCAGCTGGCCTTGGACACTGCTGAACGAGAAAAATGGACAGTAATTTTTACTGACTCATGGATGGTGGTGGCAAATGCCCTGTGGGGGTGGTTGCAGCAATGGAAGCAGAGCAACTGGCAACGCAGAGGGAAACCTATCCAGGCTGCCGCAGTGTGGCAAGATATCACTGCACAGGTACAGAACCTGGTGATGAAGGTACGCCACATAGGTGCTCATGTACCCAACAGTCGGGCCACTGAGGAACACCAAAACAATCAACAAGTAGATAAAGATGCTAAGATTGAACTAGCTGAGATGAACTTGGATTGGCAACATAAGGGTGAATTATTTTTAGCCCGGTGGGCCCATGACACTTCAGCCCATCAGGGCAGAGATGCAATATATAGATGGGCTCATGATTGAGGAGTGGACTTAACAATGGACACTATTGCCCAGGTTATTCATGAGTGTGAAACATGTGCTGCAATTAAGCATGTGCTGCTCAACATGCTGCCTGAACATGTTCAGCATGCATGTGCTGGAATTAAGCAAAGAAAGAAAGAAAGGAGACTTATGAAGAAGTCTGAAGACCAGACCGACCTATACCCTGGGTGAGATTGGATGGATTAAGTGTCTCTGGCACTATTTTTCTTCACTATTGAGACACTGTCACAACCCACCACTCGATGCCTGTCTCTGAATGGAGAAGCTAGAATGCAAGTTAAGTGTATTAATAGAGAAAAAAGACTAGCATCCCAGCAAATAAAATAAAGCAATCCAATTCACCAGTTATTAAAAACACTCAGATTCAAGATAGGTAGGTTAATTTAATTTACGTTAAGCCCAACAGAGTAAATTCCCCTTACATTCACATGCTGAATGTAGCAGTGTATTATACTTTGGGTAAAGACATCAAACAACCTGGTCTTGTTATAAATTACATCCATTATTAAATTAATGCTCCAGTTTAAGTATTTAATTAGCTTTTGTTAGTGCCGATCACACACCAATTCCATGTATCTTTAGATCTTTCTTCCACACTCGGAGCAATAACTGGCTGCATCCAAGCAAGTCAGAACTCTAGGACCCTCAGCTGCTCTCTTCAAGCTCTACCTGTCATCTCCTCAGCCTCTGCCACCCTAAAAGAGGGACTGTACAACTGTGTCAGGATTGATGGATCTGACAAAGAACACTTCAGCTGAAGAAGCACTCTTGTTCTTTAGAGATATGGTTGCATTTTTCATAAGAAATAAGAACTCCTCTTGGCCTTCACAAAGTTGTTGATGCAAGGAGGTGCCCCAACAACAGTACAGTAAGGCTGTTCTCTTTTTGCCCTTCACTGGCTTTGTTTTTCATTATTCATTAAGGAATGGGAAATTCTCTTGTTGCAAAGCAATTCTCAAGCCTTTTCGATGCAAGAATAAGAGCCACTTAATGCAAGAATTTGCCATTAAAAATTATCTCAATGATAGAACAACTTGTGTTTGAACAGTCCTGGAAAGTTGGATTTCCTGACTACATGAGATTCAGGAAGTTTGAAAATAAGCTTCATCTAGGGAAAAGAGATAATCTAGACTAAATCTATATAGCCTTTTACAGGCAATTAAAGGAAGGTCTGCTCCATGCAGAGGAGCAGGTATGCACTCAAGGCACATTGTCCTGGGTTCAACTGTAACAGTAATTTTTCTCCTTCTTAGTAGCTGGTGCAGTGCTGTGTTTTCAACTTTAGTCTGAAAACAATGCTGATAATACACCAATATTTTAGTTGTTGTTAAGTAGTGCTTACCCTGATCAAGGACTTTTCAGTCTCATGCTCTGCCAGTGAGGAGGGAACATGGGAAGCCAGGAGGAAGCAGAGACAGGACACCTGACCCAAACTAGCCAAAGGGGTATTCCATACCACAGCACATCATGCCCAGCATATAAACTGGGGGAGTTACCCGGAAGGCCCAGATCACTGCTCAGGTCAGGCTGGGTATTGGTCGGCAGGTGGCGAGCAATTGTATTGGGCATCACTTGTGGTTTTGTTTTTTTTTTCCTTCCCTTTTTAGTTTTATATTCCCTCCCCTTGTTATTTCCCTTATTATTGTTATTACTAGTGGTAGTAGCAGCAGTAAATTTGTATTATACTTTAGTTATTGGACTGTTCTTATCTCAACCTGTGGGATTTACATTCTTTTGATTCTCCTCCCCATCCCTCCTAGAGTGGGGGAGGGAAGAAGCAGGGGGAGTGAGCAAGCAGCTGCATGGTTCTGAGTTACTGGCTGGGCTTAAACCATGACACATAAAATTATTAAACTTGTTCATATCTGTGTTAGTACTAGCAAGACGGAGCAGCCAGGGCACTGTACCAACATACAGCACCAGGAAGATGCATTTTTAAAGAGCATCTGGTTTGACACACAACTGAAGCAAGCGAGCTGCAGACAGAAATCCCTGAAAGACATACTCCTAGGAAATTACAGGAAGGTATTTCCAACTGGGAGGGTGGTGGGAAGAGGAAGACTACAAAGAAATTGAAATTTTTACAGGCCCTAGAAACCAACTACAAAGAATAATTTTTTTTTCTGATAATTTGTTTACAATATGTACTTATAAACCCAAGATAATAGAATTAGTAGTAGCACTGGCATCCCCTTTGAAATCTCTGGGAATTATTTCTGTATCAACAGGAAAAACTGACTAATTACAACAGGAAGGATGATAAATTGACAAAATATTTTCAATAAAAATTAAAAAGCCTGACTAGCTATTCAGAAAAACAAACCACCCCACATCTTCTATATGAGGCTTTATTAGAAACTTAAGCTTGAGAATGATGCCTTGTATCTTGGCAGTGGAAAACATGACCCATACCCCTCAGCACCCAGCCTCCACCCCACAGAGGATGCAAGTATTTTTATCCATTTCTCTACAGTAGCAATTGAGAAGCAAAGCCTTATTTTCATAAGTTAAATGACCAAAAATTACTATAGCAAGTATTTCAATAACAACTCTGATGATTAAAAAACCCAATTCCACCTGTTTGGGAAAAGTAGTTCATCCCTTTAATTAAAAAGGAGCACAAAATTGACATGACCACAGAAAGTACAGCTACATTGTTTACCAAATATTTTCCCAGGATACAATCATAGATGCTTGAGAGCCAGAAAATATCAATACATCACAGGTTAATTGTATCCAAATATGAAGAATGCAAAAAGAGATCAGTAAAGATATTCCAGTAGCATAAAATCCATTCCCCTTTTGCTGCAGCTCTGGAGATTTCGATTTGAGATAAGAACTGGAAACTGTCAGAATGGAAAAAAAGCAGGAAATACTGTCCTGTGGAGCAATGCAAAAAATATGGAAATATATATATATTTGCCTCTGCGGAAAATGGAGAGCAACTTAAAAGATCAACAGCAAGCTGAAGCAGCTCATCCTGAGATCTGCTACAGAAAGAATGAACAGATGGTAAGCAGAGAAGCAAGTTTCTGTAACAGTTTCCTTCACTGGAGTTTCAATAGGTTTACGGATTCCTGGTACTGGAGATAGAAAGCAAAAATGCAAGACTTGTTTAAAGTACATGGTCAAAAATATTCCTGAATCATCCCCAAAAGACAAGAATGATGTGTTGACCTACCAACAAAATAGATGCCTTTGAGAAAGGGCTTAAATCAGTGTGAATTTTGAGCATTTGAAGCACTTATTCAATGTGTCTTGATCAACAAGAAAAAATTGCTCAACCTTTAAGAACCAACTGGAAAGAATCAAGCATCCCTCCTTGCAACTGGAGCTTAAAAATATTGTGTACAAGGCAATATTAAAGCTTCAGGCACATTGGTTTCATGTAAGAAAACTCCAGGCACAGCTTACAATAACATTTCTCAACCTGACACCCTCATGCATTTCAAGAGTCCAGAAGATTCATATTTAATGTGTTTATGGTACCACACCAGGCAAAATCCTCCTTTTCCTGTCCCCTGAATAGACACTTGTGATTCCAATAGCAAGCACAGAGAACAGTTTCTAGCAGTATTCTAGATCCTTTCCCTCCCTTCTGCTTCCCAAAAAAATAACAGAATTAGAAGCTTGAGATAGCAGCTCAGGTTGTGAACATCGCACCTCAAAATCCTAGAGTTCTGTTAAGTGATACTTGCCTGTTTGATATTCACAGAGTGGGTAATACCTTTTGTCTGGATGAATGAGATGTACATTTATTAACGAATTAATTAAAATCCAATCGGCAATATCCCATTTTAATACCCATAAAACTGGTCTGTAAATCACAAAACAAATTCCCAAATGGAAGAACTAGAAGTCTGCCCCTGCAAGGTCATCACTGCTAAAAACAGCCGATCCTGCTCCCCCAAGAAAAAACAACACAGAAGTTAACTGCAGCAATATCTTCTTTTCACCTACAGTGTGATTTATGCGGAAAAAAAAAACAACAGCAAACTGACAGAAAAACCTCAAGGAAGTTGAGAAACTGAACATGAGCCGGCAGCCCAAAAAGCCAAAAGTACCCTGGGCTGCATCAAAAGGAGAGTGACCAGCAGGTCAAAGGAGGTGAACCTGCCCTCTGCTCTTGTGACACCTCGCTTGGAGCACTGTGCACATTTCTGGTGTCCTCAACATAAAAAGGACATGGAACTGTTGGAAAAAGTCCAGAGGAGGGCCACAAGGATGATCAGGGGACTGGAGCACCTCCCATATGAAGACAAGCTGAGAAAGTTGGGGCTGTTCAGCCTGGAGAAGAGAAGGCTGCGTGGAGACCTCATAGCAGCCTTCCAGTATCTGAAGGGGGCCTATAAGGATGCTGGGGAGGGACTCATCAGTAGGGAATGTAATGACAGGACAAGGGGTAACGTGTTCAAACTTAAACAGGGGAAGTTTAGATTGGATATTAGGAAGATGTTCTCTACCGTAAGGGTGGTGAAGCACTGGAATGGGTTGCCCAGGGAAGTTGTGAATGCTTCATCCCTGGCGGTGTTCAAGGCCAGGTTGGACAGCCTTGGGTGGCATGGTTTAGTGTGAGGTGTCCCTGCCCATGGCAGGTGGGTTGGAACTAGATGATCTTAAGATCCTTTCCAACCCTAACTATTCTATGATTCTAACCTAGTTCTCTACATGGCCACAAGAGTTCTTTACTGTGAGGGTGGTGAGGCACTGGAACAGGTTGTCCAAGGAAGTTGTGAATGCTTCATCCCTGGCAGAGATCAAGGCCAGGTTGGACAGAGCCTTGGGTGAGATGGTTTAGTGTGAGGTGTCCCTGCCCATGGCAGGGAGGGTTGAACTAGATGATCTTAAGGTCCTTTCCAACCCCAACTATTCTATGATTCTATGAAGTTGAGTTTCAGCCAGATACTACCTTATTCTGTGTTTTGGGAAAGAACAAACTGTGTTAACTATTACAGTAGTAAAAAAGCTCTCACCACTTTGGCTCATTCCCTGTAATATAATCCTCTCATTATTGAGAGTAATCATATCTGCAATTAACTTCTACCTACAGCGCTGCTAGCAGCATTTCAAATCAGCCCTTCCTTCAAAAACCAAGAGTAAATGAAATCACCTGCAACACTAAGGAGACTGAACTGTCATTTCCCAAATAAAGTGATGGTTTAAAGCAAGTAAGAGCTGACACAAAAATTTAAAATAAAAAAAAAAAAAAAAAGAGAGACACACACACAAAACACAGATTTCAAATACAGGCACACAAAGTTGCAAAAGTCATCTCTCCTCCTCACCCTCTCATCTGTACAGTGTCAGATCCTCAAAAATATGCCTATAGTCTGCTACAGACTTGATATATGCAAATGATTAGTCAATCTTGGTCTTTTAAATTTTAAATGTAAAATCTGAATCTGTTTTCCTGTACAAGCATATAGACATGCGCAAAGCCCAGGCTGATTTTCCTCTTATTTTCCTGTTAAGAAATCAGAGCCCAGCCCAGCCAGACTTCTCATTATTACATGAGGCAGGGTGCCAGGGCTTGAAAATGTGGCAGCAACTATTAAAAGACACTGTAACAATCCTGAAACAATTAAAGAAAACAGTAAAATGCAATATGCCCTTTTATCTAGAAATATGGTGCAGCTACAGCAAGAATGTAGCCAAAACACTTGTGTTCTATTCTCTTGAGAAAACAGAGAGATTTAGGTGAGGAACACACAGGTAATCTCAATGAGAAACAAAACACTCCTGGGATTCTGGAAGTCAAGTGAGAACACTGGAGAAGGCTCCTGCTCCAAGGCAGCTGTGCACTGAAAGTACCAGCATCAGTTCAGAAGTGCTGAGTTCAAAATGGCTTATAGGAGGAATCCAAATTGGCCACTAACACAGCAGGAATTTGTGGGAGGGGAGACTATGACTATAAAACAATCCACTGAGGTCCACCTCTCCTTGTACCCCAACCTACGACTTTTGTAAACACTGATGTTCCTTCCTCTGTTCCTAGGAGTTTGTCCCCAGCTTTAAAGAGAAAGAAAGTCTGGCCTCAGACTTACCAGAAGGACCTGTCCACCCTTGAGTTATATCTTACATATTATCTATCGCTCTATATATCTTACCTCCCAGCACCAGAGGGAGGAGCAGGGACTGTTCTTTTCAGCTTTCTGCTCTGTCCCTATAGTTTTGGAGCACAGTGTACAGATATGTTTTGGTAAACATTTATCCAAGATGCATGTGTTTTCTTTCAAGGATGCAGTGGAGGAATGGGGGGGGGGGGGGAAACCCACACCAAAAAAAACCACAAAAAACCCACACACAAAACCAAAGACACACACACACACATGTTACACTGAAATTATCTCATAGCATTCACCAGCTGAGTCTACCTCAACACCTATGGAGTTCAGCACCCACTTCCTGATAACAGCCCCAGCTACTTTGGGCTGGGGCTTTGCCTCTCCTTACATGTCCATAGCACAACTCACTACTGAATGACTCTGGTTGCCAGTTACGTGTTTACAGAAGACCAGGATTTCAACTGGTTTTGGCCTCACTGTAATGGGCAGTGACATAAGCAATGAAAACAAAACTAGTCTTGCTCTGTTTGGGTGATTTTGTCTGGCTGGTTAGTTTTCTTTAAACACAATTTTTAACAACTGTAGTTGCTTTTGCTTAATACTTCCGATTTATACAGCAGCCAGGAACTTAACCATCTCGTCACAACACCTATGGAAGGTCACCAAAGTCACAGGTCAGTAAACAATTCAAACTGCACAAGCTGACAGCCACTGAGAGAAGATACCTCCACCTTTTATGCCTGCTCCTCTTCCCTGTATCACTCTCCTCCCTGTACCATCAAAAGCAGTTGTGCAGACCTGCAGTGAACCCACCCATGACAAGTCTAACCTGGAGCAGGTCCTTGATGCAGCACACACATGAAAAGCTCTTCTTTGGGCAGTGGTATCACCTTAAAAGTCTTTGTGAAACTACATGACTGACACTGAAATGCATTCTTAATTGAACGAGGACGTCTCCTTTCTGTGTTAACAAAAAAATCTCAACACTGTTTAAGTTTTGCATTCAAGAAAATTGTGCTGCAGTTTAACCCAAACACAGCAAATGCATTCTTAGGTTTTTTAAAAGGAACTGTTAAAACTGTTTTTTAAAAGGCTGTTAGCAGACACTAAATACCTGGAGGTAACAGACATTTAGTTCCATTCGAGTTTTCAAGTCTTTTCTGTTAGATTCAGAATCAATTACAGTTCATGTCTATCTGTGGATTTAGAGTGTATCAGGGTTTGTGGGATTGTTTTTTGTTATTCGCTTATTTTTACAATACATGTTTCTACAGGATTTGGTTGCCGCTGTGTCTTTGAACCAAACCGATCATTAAGTATCTTGATTTTAGAGATACATGCCCAAATTATTTTTCTATTGCTTATTAAAAATAACAAATCCTTTCAATATAATAAATAAACCCATCAAATTCTTTCAATGACAGAAGTTCCACTGTGCACAGTTAAATCCACAGGTTCTCTCAGAAGAGGTCTGGCAAAACATGAATGGTGAGCAGTGCTGTAAAGTTTCTCTGACAAGTCTACAATCTCTTCAGTTTCTGATCAGGATTCCTGTACCATGCAAACCTGGGAAACATTCTCACACAAACATTTAATGCATATGAACTCATAGAAAAAAAAAGCTTAAATACATACATTTTTCTCAAGCAATAATTTAAGGCCAATTAGGAAAGCAGAACATGACCTTGTAAGAAATATGGGGATCCAATTACGCAAAAAAATCCTTATCCAATGAAGATGCATCTATCATGAGCATAATGATTTTTTCCTCATTGCACAGATGTTTACAAGTTACAGATATATACAAGTTACTGACAAGGACTCCAGATGCAAACCAGCACTAAGGCTAACTTCACAGAAGAGAGCTTTGTCCTTAAATCCTCATTTTTTATGTTTAATAAAAAACAATGACAGCATCTTTAGACTAAAGTCTAAAACATGACTGGGAGTAAGATAAAGAGGAAGATACAAAGATCATGCTCCATTTTTATATGCTGTCAATTAGAAAAAATAACTAATATAAACTTAGCAGTTTAGAGAAGTGCCATCCTGACATATATTCTATTCTCATGTATTTGAGAATTTTGTAATATGTGAATGGAGTTTAAATACTAAGCTTCCTCAGGCCTCTTAAAGGAAAACATGACCTTTCTTCCTCCTTACAGTCTGGCAAAAGCTTCATGGCCCAAAATATAATCTTCCATTCCATTTTTTTATCCTAGCTAGGATTTGCTGGTTTACAGCCAGTAGGCATTCTCCCTTAGTTCCAAGCAGGTATTTATTACCTCTTAAGACAGAGAGCATTCTAGGAGTTTGTTATGCCTGTGCTGCATAATAACAAAACAGCAAAACAAGTAACTTATTTCTTATGAAGATATGCATACACACATTAAATACAGCAACCGTTAACATACAATACCTGATAATTTAGATCACCCAGTTTAATTTATATTAGCTTAATTCTCCTAGAATGAACTCTGTTACTTCTCCGCAAGCTCTTTTTTACAATCTAAACTTTGCCAACACTGTTCATGTTGGCCAGAACACTTCCAGCCTTAACAAAGCAAACGAAAAAGCTTACCAGCAGCAACTACAGCTGGAGGTGGCGAGCTTGCCTCACCACCACTTGTTTGGCTCATGGATGCTATAGATGTTTCTGTGGAAGGTGGTAACTGCAGCTCCTTTGGGAGAAGGTCATAGACAGATTCTGTTAAACAAAAAAGGATTTAATCAAGAATTTACTCATGATCTGCAAGAAAAAAGAAATAACATTTTTGCCTGAGATACAAACGATAAACCAGCCTTTCCATAACCTTTTGAAAAGGTCACATTAAACACTTGGAAATCTTTACATCACGGAATAAACCTATTTCAAAAAACAAACCAACCACAAAAACGGTAAGATACACATTCTCAAAACTGAAACAAAAGGACACAAACATCTTAAAAAAAAAAATAATTCAGGAAATTCCACAGAAAAAATCCTCATTTAGAATGAAGGGGTTGACAGCTCTCCTGGGTTTAGCAGTAGCAGTCAATTTTTCACCTTTTTCGTAGCTGGTGCAGCGCTGTATTTTGACTTTCACCCTGGGAACAGAGCTGAACGACAGTTCTTTTTGGCGCCCAACGTGGGGCACGAGGCGTTGAGATAACGACAGATCTGACCGGAGTGTGTCTAATCATATTTGTGATAAGCATTCATTGTTTTAGATTAATAGTCACCCGTCAAAATGCTGATTTATTAACTCTCAAAGTTGTTCCTCTTGATCTCACAGTATCAGTATACCGTACCTTACTTAGAGGCACTTTTTTTCCCAAGTCGTTCACCCTGCTGTGCAGCAGCTACAAATGCCTGCTTCTGCAACAGCACTTCTGCTTTTACCTTTTCTAACTCTGTAAATCTGCTACTTGTTGCTCCAACTCTATGTTCTTATCTACCATGCCTTTGTAGGCAAACAGCCTGCCATGCATCCAGCATGACTCAGTCACTCCTTTGAGCGAATATGGGGGTGTTGTACAAACTCAACCCAATACTTTAACACTCCCCTGGGGTCCTTGGCTCCCCACAGTTCAGGTCCTACATTAATCCAAGTTTCTATTTTACCCCACAATGTGCTCCACGGTCTGTGTCCACCCCAGTCGCTCCACAGGAGGAGCCATGTTGCAGAATGACTCTAAGAGCAGAACCATAGAGTTCTGGAGGACTGTGCAAGCAAGGCAGGGGGTGGCCCCCACAGGTAGCCGGAGACCGGACCTGGGAGGAGAATGTGGAGGAAGCTGTGGGGGCTAACCAATACTGTTGTGCCAAGAAGGAGTGGCTGAATACCACTCCTATATATGTGTGAACTGCGTCACAAATAAAGTAGAAGTTGCTTATCACCCATATTGGGTTGGCCTGTCTGCTTCTCCTCACCGCTTACAGAGCCACAGCAAGAGGCTGTTTCTTACGAAACATAGTGATCGTATATTGCACAAAAAGTTCAACGTGACCACAACAGAAATACACTGGCCTTAACACACTGCTCAACAGGTGTCGTCCTGAGACACTGCAGACAAAAAGGAATAAGGGTCCTACCGAACAGCACTTCCCTATGGCCTAAGGCCACATCACCCTGAAAACGCCCAATCTCGGAAGTTAAGCAGAGTCGGGTTTGGGCCTTGTCTAGGGTTAGATGACGATATAGAAGGACAAAGATTTTCCTTGAGGCTGGACAGTCATGAGTGGCAGGGTGTGTGGGCTAGTATGAGCAAGTATCTAGGCCAGTGGGCCTCTCCAGTGGTTTGGAACTTCACCACTGAACAAGCACAAAATCCAGAAAAATTAGTAAAACATTTAAATGAGGTGTGTTGTCATCCCGGTCATACCAGAGAGGGACAGATCGTGGCAATGTGCTGGGGCTTGGCCTATGCTTACAGAGCCCTGATCATTCATATCCAGCACCTTCAAAGGGAAAAAAATGTCTCTGGATCTGATGGCAAAGCAACCGACCGTGCAGCTACTCATACTCCTACTGCAACAGATAACGCAGCTACTCCAACTCCAAGTACAGCTGCTACACCAGCCCCAGCGACAAGTACAGCAGCTACTCAAACTCTGACCACAACAGACAGCGCAGGTACTCCAGCTCCAAGCACAGCAGCTACACCAGCCCAAGTGACAAGTACAGCAGCTACCCAAACCCTGACAACAGGTACTGCAGCCACTCCAACCACAGTGATAAGCACTGCAGCTAAACCAGAGGACCAACTTGTGCCAATATCGATTGGCCCTGTACGCAAGGGGAAAAACAAAAAAGAGGCAAGAAAGATGAAGTAAGATGAAGAAACAATGTACTCACCACCCGAGACAGCGTCTGACCAGGAGTTCTTAGTACATGAATCAGAGGAAGAAGAAGTGACTTCTCGACCTCGGACCTCAACCGAGCTATGGAACATGCGAAAAGATTTTACCCGTCAACCAGGGGAGCACATCATCACCTGGTTACTCCGATGCTGGGACAATGGGGCCGATGGTCACGAACTAGAAGGTACAGAAGCCAAGCAGCTGGGATCATGTGGAGACAGTGTTCTCACAGGAGAATGGATAATTGGTACATAAACTCTGAATAATCCTGAAAGATACAGCAAGGCCGTGAGAGGCCCAAGGAAGCTTAAGCAAGCAAGATAAGAAGAAGCTAGAATTCACTGATGTAATGAGAACTGTGGACTGTTGGCAAGCTTTCGAGGTCAAGTTCCCACACCTGTGCTTAACCAATTATATGCTAGTTGCAAAATGTCTTCAAGGCATGTATCCAATCATAATATGCCAAATCACTGTAAGTGCATGTAAGAAATAGTATTTATGGGGTTAAGGCTTTGTAATAAGTGGCTTTTGTCTGATCATATTGATCTCTGACTGAGTCCATATATTTTCTGCGGCAAATGGCGCCCGAACAGGGACCCCCCATATTTTTCATATTGAAACTGAAGGAATTAAAGCGCGTGGCACCGAAGAAAGTGGAAAATGCGGAGCCGCAGTGATGTCGGCTGGGTTCGATCCGGCAGGACCAGGATCGGGAGGTAGACGCCTCGGAACGGAGCCTAGTGAGCCCGGAAGACACTGCGCAGTGCAAATAAGGTAACAGCCGACAGAGTCTGGAAGAGGGTTAGGATGGGGAATCAATTAAGTAAAGAAAAAATGGTCATCCTTAAGCTCTTCCAGCATATCCTCTCAGTGAGAGGGATAGAATATGACGATAATCTGTTAAAAAGATTGTTGCTCTGGAGTAAAGAAAAAGAGCTGATCAAGGGGGTTAATGAAGCTTTTGATCTCGGGACTTGGAAAAAAAAAATGGGGCACGCCTGTGGGATCAAGTTACTTGTGGGTTTAAAGAGGCGAAGTCTCTTTCTGCCCTGCCCCCTGGTTACTACTAAAAGGGACTCAAGCCGCAATGAAGGCTGAGAAACAGGCGGCAAAATCCGCTTTTACAGCTCTTTCTGACTCGCCTTCACAACAGCAGGGCTCGGCACCTACATTAGATTCAGCACCTGGTGCTGCAGCCATGGTAGTGTCGTCTGCTTCAGGCATAAAACATTCTGGCCAAAAAGTGGCGTGCAGTACAGTACGAAAGTTTGAGGACCCTGTGCCTTTCCCCTATTCTGTGTCAACAACGCCTTTATCGGCGGTAGCTCCAGCTGATACTCGGGAGTCAGTAGCGGCTACTGAGCAACTGAAACAAACTGATGTTAACCCTTTTCGTGCTGCTACTGCCCCTGAACTTAGTCCCAAGAATTTTTGCCGAGGTGGGAGTCTCCTGAGGAGGAGAGTGTAACTCCTTCACAGCTCCTACATTTTAAAAGTAGGTTTGAGGAGCTTGCTGCAAGGGCTGCAGATGAGAATTCAGAATTCCTCATCACCCTTTGCATGGTGTTTCATCTGAAATGTTATTGGGAAAGGGGCAATTTCACCCTGACGGAGTACAAGCTTGTATGAAAATTGAAGTTTTACAGCAAGCACAGCAATTGGCTTTAGCTGCTCTGAAAGCTGTGCCAGAAGCGGGAAAACCTAATCCTTCATATACATCAGTAAAGCAGGGACCTACTGAGCCATATATGCAATTTATTGACAGATTGACAGAGGCTATCAAAAAGAATATTGATCTGGCATCTAATGCTAAAGAATCCATGCTTATGTCTCTGGCTATGGAAAATGCTAACCCAGCTTGTAAGTGTATTTTGCAGGTTTTGCCAAAATCTGCTGGTCTTCAAGAAATGATGGATGCATGTTCTGAAGTGGGCACAGCAGAGGAAAAGGCTGGATACATGGATACTGCCTTCGCCGCTGCTGTTAAACCCCTTCTACAACAAGGTCAGGGTGATTGTGGGTGTACTAAAGGTCAAGCTATTATTGAACGAACACATCAAACTTTGAAACAACTGTTGGAAAAACAAAAAACGGGGGAAGAAGGACGTACACTGGTAGCAAGGATACAGAAAGCTGTATATGTTATGAATTTTGTGCAATTGACAGGAGACTTTAATGACCCCCCTGCTATAATACATGGTCAGGCATTAGGTTCAGGTTATATGACTAAAACTCCGGGTATTTTGGTCCAGTACAAGGATTTGGAAACCAGCATTTGGAAAGGTCCTGTGAAAGTAAAACTAACTGGTAGAGGTTATATGTGTGTAATTACAGATTCTGGTCTGCAGTGGGTGCCAGCTCGATGGGTGAAACCCTGGAAAGAGCCAGCACCACCCCAGGACAACCCCCTTGTCAGTGATTGAATTAATTGAAATTTGAGCTTAGGACTTCTGTTTTATGGATGTTTTCAGTCCTTCTTAAAGTGAAGGGAGCAATTTTTTTTACATTAAAGTAAAAAAAAAAACAAACAAACAAAGCAAAACAAACAAACAAAAAAAAAAGAAAAACAAACAAAAACACACAAAGAAACCAACCAACCAACCAAACAAAAAAGCAAAAAACCACCATCCACCACCCCCCACCCACCCCCCCCCGAACCTACAGGGAGACAAACACAGGATACAGGCGTATTGTGTGCATTTTCAGTGGTGGGAAGGTCTTTCATATGTTCTTATCAGGGGTATTGGGCATAGTGTGACTCATTTAATACAGTCTCTCTGTGATACTTATGAACTAGAAGTTGGTAAAAATAAGTATGTCCAGGTTTCTACCGACCTTTGGAGACCTTTATAGATATTGCTGGCCACTTCTTCCAGCACAGGCTGGCCACCTGTGTCAGAATGAGTGTGCATTTTGGTCAGTATAAAAGCCCAGGCCTCATGCGCTGTGGGGGAGGCAGAGCCTCTGCAGGGACGCCTGCTAAGGATGAGCCTGCCACCTCACACTGCAATGATGCTTCTCGGAGCTGGTTTGCTGTTAGTCTCTACAGGGTCCTTGTGCCACGTTCTGTACGTGGGACTGTAGTGGGAGTAATGATTGTCTGGAGTTTGTGTTTCAAATATTGTAGTTGTGTGGAGTGTGCTTGTGGGATCCCACACGTGTGTGTGTGTGTTGAGGGCAATCGGTGTTTTGTGTATTGTTGGGTTCATGTAAAAGATTTTAATGGGTAGCAGTTTAACATTTCGGGCATGAAAGAGTTAATGTAAAAGTGCAGTTGCCAGCAGGTATTTATGGTTGCTGCTGAAGCAGGCAGGCGGCTGTAGCTCCTGCCCAGCAGGCTGGCTTTTGCAGGGGTTTAAAAAAAAAAAGAAGAAAAGGGGGAAAGAGCAATGATGCTGCAAATATGCAGTTTAACCTGTCTACTTCTCAAGAACTGATAACCTGGACTGCCTGCAAAGTTTCTCGAGCCTTGCCATGAGCTGGACAGACGAATGGAAAAACCTAATGCCTCAGCTACAGGAGCTGACTGTGAATACCCCAAGCAGAATGAGATAGAGGAAGAGAAAAAACGAATAACTGCAAAACATCACTTGGGGACAAATGAAAAGTAACATCCTGAATATGTGTGCTTGTAAAGTAGCTATTATTAGAGGCTGTGATTTTGTGTATAAAACCACCTGTATTTACTAGCTAGTTGCTAATAAGAAACTACGCCTTGTATTGTATAGATTTGTCACTTGTAAAAGAGATGTTAGAGTATGGAAATTTGCAGTAGCTGCTAGAAAATGCTAAGGCAAAAGCGAGAAAAATTTTAATACAATGGTAGTCTTATAAAGCAGGTAATGGAACAAATTAAGAGGGTGGGAGAATTCCACTGGTAAGAAATTTCTTTGGCTAGTCCCTTGCTATCACCAGAATCTTCAACATGCTGCTGCACCCTGTAATAGTTACTCTGCTAATGTAAATTTGTGTGTGCCTTGCTGTAGTAGCTACTTGTTACTGGATGAAGCAGGTGAAACTCTGCATTGACAACAAGGTGCAAGGACTGAGGCTGACAAAATGCCTGCTACCACAGTCAAGGGCAAGACTGGGTTGGCCTCTGTGTTTACCACCAAGAAGAACCTTTAGCTCCACTGTTGGCTGTAACCCGGCAGGCGTGGAGCAGTGGGGACACATGCCATGCCAGACCTTGATGTGAAGGATGGCCTCCCCTGTTACCAGAGAGCCATACAGCAGAAAAAAGGGGCAGGCCCAGCAGCCTGTAGTTGGCATATGTTGGAAATATAATCTAGCCTAAATCCCCTGCTCGGGTCACCCAAAACATATATAAAACAAAAAGGGGGAGATGTGGAGACAGTGTTCTCACAGGAGAATGGATAATTGGTACATAAACTCTGAATAATCCTGAAAGATACAGCGAGGCCGTGAGAGGCCCAAGGAAGCTTAAGCAAGCAAGATAAGAAGAAGCTAGAATTCACTGATGTAATGAGAACTGTGGACTGTTGGCAAGCTTTCGAGGTCAAGTTCCCACACCTGTGCTTAACCAATTATATGCTAGTTGCAAAGGGTCTTCAAGACATGTATCCAATCATAATATGCCAAATCACTGTAAGTGCATGTAAGAAATAGTATTTAAGGGGTTAAGGCTTTGTAATAAGTGGCTTTTGTCTGATCATATTGATCTCTGACTGAGTCCATATATTTTCTGCAGCAGGATCACTTGCTAGAGAAGGGGGAATTGACAAAGCAATTGCAAGAGAGAAAAAGTCCCTCAGTCTTTGGAGGTGGCTCTTGGCAGCTGTGAAAGAAAGGTTTCCATACAAGGATGATGTTATGAGTCATTTCGGCCAAGTGGTCTACTCTATAAAAATGCATCCAGTCTCTGAGGGAATCAGCCATTGTAGAGATGATCTATCACAGGCTGGATGCCGGGAAAGGACCCACAGATCCAGATGAAGTCGAATGTACACGACTCATGTGGAGGAAATTTACACGGAATGCACTGTCATCATATGCCCACTCATTGGCAGCAATAACCTAGAATGAAATATGTACCACCAAGAGTGGATGAAATGATTCATCAGCTCTGACAGTTCAAAGACAATCTCACCCCTTCCATCATTTCAGCTGTCGAAAAACTGTCTCAGGAACTCAAACAACTGAGAGATGACCTATCTGATCTATCCAGCTCCCCATGTGTACCAGCCCACATCTCAGCTATTAACGAAAGGTGTCCTACTGCTGGAGAGAAGCTATAGGAGGTGTACGCCATAGGACAGATCAGAAAAAAAGATAGAAATAAAAAGGACATGGAACTGTTGGAAAAAGTCCAGAGGAGGGCCACGAGGATGATCAGGGGACTGGAGCACCTCCCGTATGAAGACAGGCTGAGGAAGTTGGAGCTGTTCAGCCTGGAGAAGAGAGGGCTGCGTGGAGACCTCATAGCAGCCTTCCAGTATCTGAAGGGGGCCTATAGGGATGCCTGAGAGGGACTCTTCATTAGAGACTGTAGTGACAGGACAAGGGGTAACAGGTTAAAACTTAAACAGGGGAAGTTTAGGTTGGCTATAAGAAGGAAGTTCTTTCCTGTTAGGGTGGTGAGGCACTGGAATAGGTTGCCCAGGGAGGTTGTGAATGTTCCATCCCTGGCAGTGTTCAAGGCCAGGTTGGACGAGGCCTTGGGTGATATGATTTAGCGTAAGGTGTCCCTGCCCATGGCAGGGGGGTTGGAACTAGATGATCTTTAAGTCCTTTCCAACCCTAACGATTCTATGATTCTATGAAATGAAGCAAGAATTCAGGGTGCAGAGAGAGATAATCACCATGGTGGATCCAGAGGTGTCCCAGGGATCCATAGTCATCATCCTCAGTGGTGGGAGTCCTCCAGGGTCTGTAATCAGTATCAGAGGAGAGTGTCCCCAGTAGTCCGTAGTAGTGATTGGAGGTGGGTGTCCTCGTGGAGGTTTCCTCACAGAGGTGTCCTCCCTGGTGATTACCTTTTTTCACTTTTATTATGAGTTGGGGGAGTTTGGGAAGAATGCTGATAACACAGCAACGTTTTAGTTCTTGCTAAGTAATGCTTACTCCGATCAAGGACTTTCTCAGTCTCATGCTCTGCCAGTGAGGAGGGGCATGGGAAGCCGGGAGGAAGCAGAGACAGGACACCTTACCCAAACTAGCCAAAGGGGTATTCCATACCACAGCATGTCATGCCCAGTATATAAACTAGGGGGAGTCACCTGGAAGGCCCTGATCGCTGCTTGGGTCAGGCTGGGTATAGGTCAGTGGGTGGTGAGCAATTGTATTGTGCATCACTTGTGTCTATTGTTTTTCTTTTCCCCTTTTCTTTTTATATTCTCTCCCCTTGTTATTTCCCTTATCATTATTATTAGTGGTAGTAGTAGTGGTTTTGTATGGTACCTTAGTTATTGGACTGTTCTTATCTCAACTCGTGGGATTTATATTTTTTTGATTCTCCTCCCCATCCCTCTGGGAGCAGGGGAGAGGGAAGAAGCGGGAGAGTGAGCGAGAGTCTGTGTGGTTCTGAGTTACCTGCTGGGCTTAAACCACAATAGTGTTGATGCTGATAATGGGAAGGGTGACTCTTATTAAGCAGGAGGAGCCTCTGCCAGGTAATAACTATGCCCCCAGGTCTCCTCCTGCAGCCTACCATGGGTGGAGCAGCACCGCAGGCTTTCCTTGGGCTATCTCTTCCCTGCACAAACCACATCTGATTATAAAGCTGATTATAGAGCTTTTAGCCCTAAAAATCAGGTCTAGAATTTCCTGAGGGTTTGCTGCAGGTTCAAGGACTTCTATACCCTGCAATATCAGGAACTATCACCCGTGTCCTTTATGGAAACCCCCAAGCTGCTGTATCCCCAGAAATGAGCATTCAGCATATCTGCTATCCACTAAAAAAACACCCTCATTAACAAGCGATGGCCCCACACTCCAGGCAGGGACCTGGGGAATGGGCTGTCAGTGCTGGGATGGAGGCCAGCTGAAAGCTGAGGCACTGGCAGAGCTTACTCAGGTTGGAGTGGCTGCTGGCCTGCAGAGTGCTGTCAGGGTCCTGTGTGCCCTGCAGGAAGGCCTAGGCCAGTGGCTCCTGGTGCTTGAACACCATGTCCTCTGCAAGACAGAGCAGAGTGGCATGTCACAGGCAAGGAAAATCCCACAGCCCCTTTCTGCCTGCTCCCCTCCAATGGGAGCAACTAGATGGTTCCTTGCTCCTTGCAGCACCACCAAACAGCTGGATGCAATATCTGGAACATGGCTTGCACCCAGTGCGGGGACCCTGGTACAGCTCTATGCAAGGCATGGACAGAGCCTTAGCAGAGACCCCCAGGGCACTGGCAAACCCAGACAGACCCCATGGCAAAGATCTTTGTGCGGGGCTGCCTGTCACATCCCTTGTCCCCCTGGCTCCTGCGGTGTCATTCAGAGGTGACTCCAGATACAGGCCACAAAAATGACCTGTGAAACCAAAGTTCTCACCAAGCTCACAGGGTGGGAGCTGTGCCTATGCCATGAGGCCACACCCCCCCCACCCCAATTAGTATATGGAGGCCCTGCGGATGTGTGAGCCACCTAATTAGAGGTCAGTGCGCAGAGCCTGTGACAAGCATGCACAATCACCCCGGCGTGTGGTCCTCCTCTGTGAGATGGATGGCTGGTGGCTGTGTAGCCCCATGGCATAGGCACAGCTCCCACCCTGTGAGCTTGGTGGTTTCCTGGCTCTCCCGAGCTCTGGATACTCCTTGGATTCCGGTTTGTCCTCACTTGGAGTACTGCATACAGTTCTGGTGTCCCTAACATAAGAAGGACATGGAGCTGTTGGAGTTGATTTGGAGAAATCTCCAGGAACTCACCAACAAAGTTGAAGTTGACAAGCAGATATTCTTTACTGTGGCACCGGGAGACACGGGGGATAGCTCCTCCTAGCGTGTCTCTCCGAATTGCTAAACAAGCTGTCCTTATATAGTCCCTAAGCATACATATTCATTGTGTACATACATGCATATTCATGAGGCTACTTATGTATTACATCATTCTTCTAGAAAGTTTCCCCACATGTGTACAAAAATGTGGTGGTGGTCTTTGGGGGTCGTTTACTTCTTCCAACAATCTTCATCACTTCTGATGGTCTTTGAAGCACGTGCAGTAGATAATGCTTACACCAGCTTAATTGGTTCAGTAACACTGCAGACATAATCATCTTGTCCTTCAACTTATCAGTTAGTTTAGCTGCAGCCCATCCTGGACAACTGCTAGTTTCATATACTCTTTACACATCCTGTTTTTTCTATCCTGTTTTCTTACACTTATTTTTGTACTAAGATCATAAGGACCTAAAACTACATCAACTACAACAGTTTATCTTATCTTATACAAGGATTTTCATTATGTTCCCTAGCTGCACTCTATTTTTTTTTTCTTCTGTGAAACATGTACCTCAGTTATTTTCCATTGCTACTGTTACAAAGCCATCAAACTTAATGTTACTTAGAACTGATTCTACTTATTTACAAATGTTTGTATTTCATTTTGTGCCTCCTTGTCACAAATTGAGTCCAGAGGAGGGCCATGAGGATGATAAGAGGTCTGGAGCGCCTCTCATATGAAGACAGGCTGAGAGAATTGGGGCTGTTCAGCCTGGAGAAGAGAAAGCTGCATGGAGACCTCATAGCAGCCTTCCAGTATCTGAAGGGGGCCTACAAGGATGCTGGAGAGGGACTTGCTCAGGGCTGCTGCTGTGAGGGGCTGGGGACTGGCCAGCCCCTGCACCACTGGGTACACTGACAGCCTCCAGCTGTGTGCAAGGAGGGAAAACACTGCATATGATGGCCAAAAGCTGGGCAGGAACAGGCAAACCGGGTCCTTCTGTAGGACCATCCCATCATAGCTTCACTCTTCCTACATGGCCCTCCCTGTCACTAAAGGACCATGAGCTCAGGGGGGCAGGGACGGCTCCTGCCCAGCACAGGGTGGGAGAGCTCGGGGCAGCACTGTGATGCCAAGGATGGCCACACTTGCTTGGGAATGCACCCTGCTCAGTGCTTGCACCCCACAAGTCAGTCCAAGCAGTGATGGATGATCCAAGCTCCTCCAAAGCCAGCAGCACACCACCAGACAGCCACAGAAAGAGCATCAAGCACATGCTTCCTGCAGCAAGCCAGGCACATGCTCCCTGACAGAGAAGGGAAAAGGTCTGCTGTGGTGCACTCGGAACAGATTTAATGGGTTTGCAGAAAAAAAAATTAATTGTGTCGGAGCAAGGTCTCCATGAACCCAGTGCCCAGCCCCATGTTGCTGGAGGCAGAGGAATGGCACTGAATGCTTGGGATGGGACTGCATGTGCTTCAGTCACTTGCCAGACGATAGGTGCCTGCTGTAAAATCCCCTCCCAGGTAGGAAAAAGCTGCTCCAGTGGGATGGCAGGCATGGATAGGGAAAGAGATGAGGCAGGAGGGAGGAACAGTGGTCCCCAAGCAGCAGGAGGAGCGCTCCAAGCTGCATGGAGCAGAGCATTTCTGGAAGCACTGGATAAGTCCTCGCTCTTAAATCCTGAAGATTTGCAACAAAGCCAACTTTGTGTGATTTGTTCTATAAATATGCAGGTGAGCCAGGACGTGCCGGAGCTACTGTCCACAGCGGAGTCACTGTGGAGAGGGGGGAGAGGCACAGTGGAGTCCATGCCACAGTCCCACTGCCAGCCCTGCCATTGGCAGCTGCCAAGGGAAACCCAGCACAATGCAGTGCCAGGCGAGGTAAGGGCTGGACAGACAGACATCTCCCAGGGGCCTTTAGAGACCAAGAGGCTTTGCTGCTGCTCACTGCTCAATGAAGCTCCACCGGGAGATGATGGGATTGCTGGCTTCAGGATGCCCTGTCCCCATCCTGGCAGCAGGACAGGGGAGCAACATAACCTGGCCCAAGAAGCACTGACCCTAGTGGGATGCCTGCAGCCAGCATTGCTCAGGGATGCCACCATGGCCAGGGGACACTGCTGTAGTGGCTGCGCCCCAGAGGAGAGCTCTGGCAAGCCAGGCAGGCAGCCCATGGGGCTTGGGTGATCTGGGCTCTGCAGGAGGAGGTCAGCTCTGCCATTGACAACTGGGAAGCAAAGCACCTGGCTAGTGACAGGGGACCATTGCCTGGCTGCCCTGGCAGCAGGGACAGTGGCTGCCACCTTCTCCGTCCATGGAGAGCTCTGGCTGCATGTTCTCACTGGCCTGGCCTCTGCTGGGAATAAGACAGGGTGTTTTAGGACGTGTCCCAACAGTGGCTACCGGAAATGCCTCACACAGCTTTTACCCCTCAGCCCTGAGTGGCCAGGTGCTTCCCAGCAGCCTCTGAACCCAGTGCTGCCAGCCAAAGGGATGGTGGGCTACTGGCAGGTGAGCTCCCAGGACAATGTTGCATTGTCAGAAGCAGAAGGGCACGATGAGCACACTTACCCCCACGATGCTGTTCATAATAATGCCCCAGTTGGAGCCCACCCCTGCCATCGCCGCTGCCATGGCCCATGGCAGGGCCATCCCCATGGCACTAGGCTCAGCTCCGCACACCCCCTCCCCCCCACCTCTTCACTCCTCAGTTGCCTGCACCCCTGTCATGGTTTAAACCCAGTCAGCCACGCCTCTTTCTTTCCTTCCCCCCCCCCTGCTCCCAGAGGGATGGGGAGGAGAATCGAAAGAATCTAACTCCCATGGTTTGAGATAAGAACAGTCCACTAACTAAGGTATAACACAAATCACTACTGCTACCACCAATGATAATAATGATAAGAGAAATAACAAGGGAAGAGAATACGATACCGCTCGCTGAAACCAGCCTGACTGAGAAGTGTTGACGCGGGAGTCACGGACACCGCAGAGACGATCAATGTGATCAAGCGATTGTCAAATTTATTACAAAGCCTTAACTCCTTATATACTATTTCTTACATGCACTTACAGTGATTTGGCATATTATGATTGGATACATGTCTTGAAGACCCTTAGTGACTAACATATAACTGGTTAAGCACAGGTGTGAGAACTTGACCTCGAAAGCTTGCCAACAGTCCACAGTTCTCATTAACTCAGTGAATTCCAGCTTCTTCTTATCTTGCTTGCTTAAGCTTCTTCGGACCTCTCATGGCCTCGCTGTATCTTTCAGGATTATTCAGAATTTATGTACCAATTATCCATTCTCCTGTGAGAACACTGTCTCCACATCTCCCCCTTTTTGTTTTATATATGTTTTGGGTGTCCCTACTTGAGCAGGGGATTTAGGCTAGATTATATTTCCAACATATGCCAACTACAGGCTGCTGGGCCTGCCCCTTTTTTCTGCTGTATGGCTCTCTGGTAATAGGGGAGGCCATCCTTCACATCAAGGTCTGGCATGGCATGTGTCCCCACCGCTCCAGGCTGCTGGGTTGCAGCCAGCAGTGGAGCTAAAGGTTCTTCTTGGTGGCAAACACAGAGGCCAACCCAGTCTTGCCCTTGACTGTGGTAGCAGGCATTTTGTCAGTCTCAGTCCTTGCACATTGTTGTCAATGCAGAGTTTCACCTGCTTCATCCAGTAGCAAGTTGTTACTATGGCAAAGCACACACAAATTTACATTAGCAGAGTAACTATTGCATGGCGCAGCAGCATGTTGAAGATGCTGATGGCAGCGAGGGATTAGCCAAAGAAATTTCTTACCAGTGGAATTCTCCCACCCTCTTAATTTGTTCCATTACCTGCTTTATAACACTACCATTGTCTTAGAATATTTCTAGCTTTTGCCTTAGCATTTTCTAGCAGCTACTGCAAATTTCCATACTCTAACATCTCTTTTACAAGTGACAAATCTATACAATACAAGGCGTAGTTCCTTATTAGCAACTGGCTAGTAAATACAGGTGGTTTTATACACAAAATCACAGCCTCTAATAATAGCTACTTTACAAGCACACATGTTCAGGATGTTACTTTTCAGTTGCCCCCAAGTGATGTTTTGCAATCATTCATTTTTCTCTTCCTTTATCTCATTCTGCTTGGGGTATTCACGGTCAGCTCCTGTAGCTGAGGCATCAGGTTTTTCCATTTGTCTGTCCAGCTCATGGCAAGGCTTGACAAACTTTGCAGGCAGTCGTCATGGACCTGTAGGCAGGAGGACGCAAATATACCCCTTCCCCCAGATTTTCCGCTCTTGAGAAGCAGACAGGTTAGACTGCACATTGTTAACCGGCGAGGAGTTTGCTGCATCATTGCCTCTTTTTTTTTTTTATTTTTATTTTTTTTCTGCCACCCTGATGCTGCTTAGGTGACGGCTCATAAAGCTTGTGGTTGCACTACCCCTCTAGCTTTTTTAGTTAGCAGTTCTTATTTCAACTGATCTATCTATTCCTCCAAGTCTCGGATTCACCCCCAGGTTACCTTAAACATACTAAGCAAGGCTCCTACCATGCACCCACTGTGTTGTGGGTTCTCTTTAGGCTTTGTCTCTGATGTCTCTACAAACTGACTCAATACCTCAATAGACTGAGAGGTTGGGTTTTGTTTTGTTTTGTTTTTTGTTGGTTTGTTTGTTTTGTTGGTTTTTTTTTGGGTTTGGTTTTTTTTTTCTTCACTCCTCGGCTCCGGCGTTCATCCTGGCCATTCCGGCTGTGGAGCACCAGGAGCTGAATCGGAGGTCAGCTTTTGGGGGGTTTTGTTTTGTTTTTTGTTTTATTTTCAAAAAGTCGCTCACCCTGCTTTGCACAGCTACAAACGCCAGCCTGCTCGGCAGCAGCTACAGCTGCTTGCCTGCTTCAGCAGCAACCATAAATACCTGCCGGCAACCGCACTTTTGCATTAACCCTTTCTTGCCCGAAATGTTAAACTGCTACCCATTAAAAACTTTTCCATGAACCCAACAACAAAAAATACACAGAACACCGTCTGCCCTCAACACACACACACACATGTATGGGATCCCACAAGCACACGCCACACAACTACAATATTTGAAGCACAAAATCCAGACAATCATTACTCCCACTACAGTCCCACGTACAGAACGTGGCACAAGGACCCTGTGGAGACTAACAGGAAACCAGCTCCGAGAAGCATCATTGCAGTGCGAGGTGGCAGGCTCAACCTTAGCGGGCTCAACCTGAGCGGGCGTCCCCACAGAGGCTCTGCCTCCCCCACAGCATATGAGGCTTGGGCTTTTATACTGACCAAAATGCACACTCATTCCGACACAGGTGGCCAGCAATATCTATAAAGGTCTCCAAAGGTCGATAGAAACCTGGACATACTTATATTTACCAACTTCTAGTACATGAGTATCACAGATACCCCTGATAAGAGCATAAAAGAGACCTTCCCACCACCAGAAAATCACACAATAAGTCTGTATCCCATGCTGGTCTCACTTCCCTGGGGGTTTGGGGGGGGGTTGTGTTGTGTTCTTTTTTACTTTAACATAAGAAAAAGGTTGCTCCCTTCACTTTAAGAAAGGCTGAAAGCATCCATAAAAGGGATGTCCTGAGTTCAAATTTCAATTCATTCAATCACTGACAAGGGGGGTGTCCTGGGGTGATGTTGACTCTTTCTAGGGTTTCACCCATCAAGCTGGCACCCACCGCAAACCGGAATCTGTAATTTACACATATATAACCTCAACCAGTTAGTTTTACTTCCACAGGACCTTTCCAAATGCCGGTTTCCAAATCCTTGTACTGGACCAGAATACCCGGAGTTTTAGTCATATAACCTGAACCTAATGCCTGACCATGTATTATAGCATGGGAGTCATTAAAGTCTCCTGTCAATAGCACAAAAAAATCATAACATATACAGCTTGAGTATAAGAGGATTTTAACCCATATGTGGTCACTGCTTGTCAGGCCTCCTTAACTATTTTGAGATCAAAAGCTTCCCACTCTTTAGCCCCCTGCTGTGTAGTAAACACAGGATATGCAGAGAGGCCCATTGCAAAAAATTCACCTGTAATAATCGCATCTTTGATTAACCCATGCCAACGGTGCGCAGGATTTGTGCCCCCCCCAATACTTCTCCCACTTCCTCCCCCTGTTTGCCTTCTTTAAGGAAGGGATTTTGAGGAGGATAAGGTGGAGGCACTGATAGATATGTGTCAATCCGAGTCTCAAGGGCTTCAAGCGTTTTCATCAACTGTTGCAGCTGAGCGTCTCCAGGGCCAGTGAGTAGTTGCTGATGAGCTGAGCAGACCGACCCGGGAGACAAAGAGTCAGAGTCTGGAAGCAGAGGATATAAATCTGGGTTGGATTCAGGGGACTCAGAGTCTGATCCTGGGTTGAACTCAGGGTCTCCGTTGTTTGCAGCTATGTCTTTCTTGTCCAGTGTGTCTCGTTCGGTATGTGGCCATCTGCGGACCTGGCTCTTGCTTTCATCGGCTCGGGGCGTTGATTTTTTCAGCACCATTCCAGGTACCACAGGAGGTGCAAAAATCATAGCCGCAGCCTTATGATGGGGGTTAGGGGAGACAGCCCCTTCTGGAGCTGTGGCGGCAAATACAGAAGCTACCGCCGCCCTTTCCAATTTCATCTCTTTCAAAGTCTCAAACACCAATCTCCAAAGTGTAGAGTGTTTCTGTGCACCTTTGGTCCCTTTACTAACCTCGCGATCATGGGACCACTTTAACAGCCTCTGTAAGATGGCACTATCATATTGCAGTCCTCTCTTAGAGAGAATGTGTTGGAGGAGCTTCACCACCGCCTGTTCCTCTTTGGATAGCAAGTGCCCCATCTCCTCCCCTGCCGCTCACCTGATCAGGGTGAGATTCCCGAAGTTTTGCAGACGTCTGACTTCTCAGCGCCGGGGCAACGCTGAATTTCGGCCGGCTCTCCGCCCCCTCCTTTTCGTCGGACCTTCAAACTCATCTTCGTCGAGTTACTGATCGGAGGGTCCCTGTTTGGGCACCACTTGTTGACGCAGGAGTCATGGACACCGCAGAGATGATCAATGTGATCAAGCGATTGTCAGATTTATTACAAAGCCTTAACTCCTTATATACTATTTCTTACATGCAGTTACAGTGATTTGGCATATTATGATTGGATACAAGTCTTGAAGACCCTTAGTGACTAACATATAATTGGTTAAGCACAGGTGTGAGAACTTGACCTCGAAAGCTTGCCAACAGTCCACAGTTCTCATTAACTCAGTGAATTCCAGCTTCTTATCTTGCTTGCTTAAGCTTCTTCGGGCCTCTCATGGCCTCGCTGTATCTTTCAGGATTATTCAGAGTTTATATACCAATTATGCATTCTCCTGTGAGAACACTGTCTCCACAGAGAAGAGAGAGTGCCTTTCTGGGTCACTCCCAGTTACCTCCCTGGGCATGTGGTAGGAATACCTCTTTGGCTAGTTTGGGTCATGTGTCCTGTCTCTGCTTCATCCCAGCCTCCCTTCCTCCCTGGCAGAGCATGAGACTCACAAAGTCCTTGGTCAGAGTAAACATTACTTAGCAGCAACTAAAAACATTGGTGTTATCAGGTCTCTTCCCAGGCTGAAAGTCAAAACACAGTGCTGCACCAGCTGCTAAGAAGGAGAAAAATTGATTGCTGCTGCTAAACCCAGGACAGTATCCACCCCTTATTCCATACCTTTCACATCATGCTCAGATCCCACATTTTCAATATATCATCGCTCTTACATATATATACATCCACGTAGACACACAGACAGAGAGAAAGAGATCATTTCTTAGTGCATGGACCAATCCATATAATGCTGCTGAGTCCATTCAGTCCATGATATCAGGTTCCATCCCTTGTAACAGTCTTCGGAGCAGAAGAGGCTGTGTGCAGTGTTGGATCGTTGCCTGCTGATGCTGATCGTTCCTTTACTGCAGAACTTGTCTGGTTCCATAAAAGATTATTCTCTGTTGAGATGATGATTGCAGGGAAGTCAGAGCCAGTCGCTGGTGACCTGGAGACATCTAGTTGATGGGCTATAAAAGTATTACACAGCAGGCAACAGCATACAATTGAATCCACTGTCTGTTTTCCCCTAAAATCAAATCCCCTTGAGGTATACATCAGACTTCCCCATCTTCCCGCATTACCCACCAAGTATATCCAGGTCCCTGAGCAAAAGCAATTCCACGAGTGGGTTTGCCTTTACCTGAAGCAGGAATAACCCAGACTGTCTTCCCCAGCAAATTCTTCATATGCACCACGGGAACTTTGTCCCCCTCTACAATATGTAAAAGTTCTGACTGGGCTGGGCCAGCCCTGTTGGCAGATCCTCTGGTGTTGACCAACCAGGTGGCCTTTGGTAAGTGTGTATCCCAATGCTTGAAAATTTCCCCACCCCTTGCTCTCAGTGTAGTTTTTAACAGCCCATTGTACCGTTCGATTTTCCCAGAGGCTGGTGCATGGTAGGGGATATGATATACCCACTCAATGCCATGCTCTTTGGCCCAAAAGTCTATAAGGTTATTCTGGAAATGAGTCCCATTGTCTGACTCAGTTCTCTCTGGGGTTCCGTGTCACCACAAAATCTGTTTCTCAAGGCCCAGGATAGTGTTCCAGGCAGTGGCGTGGGGCCTCAGAGACTCATTGCCTTTGTCTATAGTAATCCAGTTGGCCGAACAACTCATAACATTGTCCTTGTATGGAAACCTTTCTTTCACAGCTGCCAAGAGCCGCCTCCAAAGACTGAGGGACTTTTTCTCTCTTGCAATTGCTTTGTCAATTCCCCCTTCCCTAGCAAGTGATCCCAGCTGCTTGGCTTCTGTACCTTCTAGTTCATGACCATCAGCCCCATTGAGCCAGCATTGGAGCAACCAGGTGATGATGTGCTCCCCTGGTTGATGGGTAAAATCTTTTCACCTATTCTGTAGCCTGGTTGCGGTCCAAGGTTAAGAAGTCACCTCTTCTTCTTCTTCTTCCTCATGTGATGATGACTCCTGATCAAATGTTGACCCGGGTGGTGAATACATTGTTTCTTCATCTCGCTTCACCCTTCTTGCCTCTTTTTTGCTTTTTCTCTTGCGTACAGGGGCAACCGATATTGGTATGAGTTGTTCCTCTGGTTTAGCTGCAGTGATTATCACTGTGGTTTGAGTAGCAACTGTACTTGTTGCTGGGTGTGGTGTAGCTGCTGTGCTTGGAGCTGGGGTAGCTGCGCTCTCCATTGCAGCCAAAGTTTGGGTAGAGACTGTAGTTGTCGCTGGGGGTGGTGTAGCTGCTGTGCTTGGAGCTGGAGTAGCTGTGCTGACTGTTGCTTTGCCCTCAGATCCAGGGACATTTTTTTCCTTTTGAAGGTGCTGGATAGTGTTGAACAAGTCTCTGTAAGTATAGGACAAGCCCCAGCACATTGCCATGATCATATCTGCGATAGCTGATTCCCTCAGAGACTGGATGCCTTTGTCTGAAGTAGTCCACTTGGCCGAACGACTCATAACATCATCCTTGTATGGAAACCTTTCTTTCACAGCTGCCAAGAGTCGCCTCCAAAGACTGAGGGACTTTTTTTTTGTGCTCCCCTGGTTGACAGGTAAAATGTTTTTGTATATTCCATAACTCGGTTGAGGTCCGAGGTCGAGAAGTCACCTCTTCTTCTTTTTCTTCATCATGTGATGATGACTCCTGATCAAATGCTGGCGCGGGTAGTGAATACATTGTTTCTTCATCTTGCTTCACTCTCCTTGCCTCTTTTTTGCTTTTTCTCTTACAAATTGGTCCTCTGGTTTAGCTGCAGTGATTATCACTGTGCTTTGAGTAATGACTGTACTTGTCTCTGGGGGTGGTGTAGCTGCTGTGCTTGGACCTGCGGTAGCTGCCCTGTCTGTTGCAGTCGAAGTTTGAGTAGCTGCTGCAGTTGTTGCTGGGGTAGCTGCGCTGTTCACTGCAGCCAAAGTTTGAGTAGTGACTGTACTTGGATGGTACAGTCAGCCACGTTTTACTTTCGTCTACTCCTCCCCCACTGCTTAAACACTAATTTTTAACACTAAAGACAGAAGTATGCACAAGAACAAACAGACACAAGACAAATACGCTTCGTCCATCTCCGGCCGCTCTCCTCGCAGAGAACATGGAACCGCGGATCAGGACTCCACACTCCCTTCGTAGCTATGCCACATTGCTGTCACACAAAGCACTTACACATGGGATCCCACAGACACACTCACACGGTGGTTCCACCTACCCTTCACCTGCTTCCTACACAGCCATTAGCAGGCACTACCTGGCTCCCTAAACCTGGGATGCAGCAGAGACCTGGGTTCGCCTGCCCTTCACCTGCTTCCTCCAGTCATTAGCAGGTACATCCTCTCAAAACCTGGGATGCAGCGAAAACCCGGACTCAACTGATACACCCTCAGGATTGCTAGCAGCCGCTCCATCAGTCGGCAAGTCCCCTGCTTTCAAGCCCTACCTGCCAAGGGGAACTACGCTGTGCACCAGATGTCTGCGCGCCTTACCAGCAGCCCCGGGTCAAGCGTACGACTTATAGACACACCGCCCCCGAATTACCAACATAAATTTCAAGAAACCACCCACTCAGACGGGGACTCTGTTACAATATGTGGATGACCTATTAATTGCCACAGAAACAAAGGAATGTGTCCAGTGAATGGTGGGATTATTGAATTTTCTGGGACTGAACGGTTATTGGGTAAACAGACAAAAGGCCCAACTAATCCAAACCCCAGTTTTCTACCTAGGATATGAAATAACAGGTTTTCCCTTTTTTTTTTTTTCTTCTCACAGCTGCTCACCCTGCTCTGCAGGGCTTGCAGATGCCTGCCTGTGCAACAGCACTTCTGGTTTAATGTGAATGTGCTGCTTGTTGCCAGTGACAGAATCTCCTCTCAGAGGTATCTGTGATATATATTTTTTCTATTTATTTTCCTGATTATTGGGTTTTTAACTTTTAAACATCATTCCCCCAATATCACAGGATGAACATCTCTCCAGCTTAGCTTTCTGTTTTTTTCTGTCCTTTTTCAAAGCCAAAATTAGGGATCTGGCAGAGCTATATTAATTTCACATTCTGTCTGCCACCCTGGGTGGTTTCTTAAAGTGAAAAACCTATCTGTATATAGTACTTCATCCCATTTCCTGGCCACCTCAAAACCAACATTAATTGTAACAATGTATTATATTTCAAAGTTCCATTTTTAGGCCATTTCTCCTGATCGCAGAATTGTAGAATTAACCGGGTTGGAAAAGACCTTTAAGATCATCATGTTCAACCATTACCCCAGGACTGCCAAAACCACCACTCAGCCATGTCATTAAAGGCCTCATCTCAATGTTTTTTGAACACTTCCAGGGACACCGATTCCACCGCTTCCCTGGGCCACCTGTTCCAATCCTTGATCACCTTTTGGTGAAGAAATTTTTCCTAATACCCAGACTAAGCCTTCCCATGCCTAGCTTGAGACATGTCATTATGAGATTAAAATGTGGTATTTTTTAAATCTCTCTCATACAATTCAACCATTTTCATTGCTTTATCTAATTAAATTCACTAAGAGTTACCAGACAATGGGAGCTGTAGCCCCATTTTCTGACCTGACAAATTTAAAATAAATAAATTATACATGTACACACTGTCGTAAAGGATCCTCTGCCTTAGGCATCAAACATCCTTAAAGAACTGCTATCAGACCCTGACACACGACAGACAGAAGGAGGAATCCAAGCCAGGGAAAATTCCATATCAAATTGGAAAAATGCTTAGCAGTCTCCAGAGCAATCCAAGTCTGGAAAGGCAAATCAAACAATATAGATGATGACCATGGGAAAGGGTCATTTCATTGACACACTGTTCTCTTTCCATATCATTCCTGAATGTCTTATGGGTTTTTTTTACAGATGTGCATATAATAAATAGGGGGCTAATACCTGTCCTCTGGAACTCAACTTCAGAGACTTCACACCAAAATCCCAATTAATACTTTCCCCAATCTAATAAACAATCACAAACTTGGCAATTAACTTTTCAAAAGCAAGCTTGTTACACTCACAATGTTTTTACAGATACAATTCATACACAGATAGGAACATCACTGTCGTGGTTTAAACCCAGTCAGGTAATTCGTTCGCTCACTTCCCCCCCCTTTCTTGCCCTCCCCCTGCTCTCGTAGGGACGGAGAGGAGAATCAAAAGAATGCAACTCCCACGGGTTGAGATAAGAACAGTTTAGTAACTAAGGTATAACACAAATCACTACTGCTACCACCAATGATAATAATGATAAAGGAAATAACAAGGGAAGAGAATACAACACCTCAGCACCAGCTGACCGATAACTCGCCCCCACAAGCACGACCAAGCTCCGACCGATACCTCCTCCAACCCTGCAGTCTCCCAGCCCTTCCGGCTAACTCCCAGTTACATCCTGGGCATGACGTGCTGTGGTATGGAATAGCTCTTTGGTCAGTTTGGGTCAGGTGTCCTGTCTCTGCTTCCTCCCAGCTTCCCCTCCTCCCTGGCAGAGCATGAGGCTCACAAAGTCCTTGGCCAAACCAAAACATCTCTATCAGCTCTGTTCCCGAGCCGAAAGTCAAAACACTGCACTGCACCAGCTACCAAGGAGGAGAAACATGACTGCTACTGCTGAACCCAGGACAATCACGAACATCACAGTCTTCATAAAAAGATACACCTGCACACAAGACCTGATATTCCATACGTACGCATCAAGTACTCAACTTTATCCAGAGAAGTTTCCTATCAAATTTTACAAATTAAAAATAACAGGGGTGTACATCATGCAAAATTACAGGAGTGGAGAATTGTCACTTTTAAGCTGGCAACAGCCTAACTAAAACCAGACATTGGTTACAATATTTTATCAACGTTTTCTTGTTTACCGAGCCCCCATAAGAGCCTCCCAGTTCTTTCCAATGTGCCAAAATGTAACCCAATGGGCTTTTCTTCAGAATTACCTTGTTTTGACCGGCTCTCATTTCAAACAATCTTTTACAAATCTCCATAGCTTCTCTTTCCCAGTGCTCTGCAAATGCACTTAAAAATATGAGAGCACCTACGCACAAGTTTTATGATATTCTCAGGGGGTTCCGTAAAATAATATCTCTGGGTTCTGCAGATCAAATCCCCTGATGTTAGATCATAGTTTTGGTTCCAACAAAATTTACACTCTTCTAGTATCCACGGCAGGTTCCACTGTTCAGAAGTTAATATGCACCCATATGTGAGGCTACAAGCCTCTGGTACTGAGTGTAAAGTCCAGATCTCAAGAATAGGACTACAGATATTAGAGGTTATACTTCTCTTATACAGCCACTGGGGTGCAGAGAGGGAACTCTTCTTAACACACACCCCCCCACTAGCCACAGTTTACTTCTGTCTACTCCTCCCCCACCGCTTAAACACTGTAATCTTTAACACTGACATATACACACACAAAGCACTTAGGCACAACACAAAACAAAGACCCTTTGTCTGTCTCCAGCCGCTCTCCTTGCGGAGAACACGGAACCGCGGATCAGGACTCCACACTCGCTTCGTAGCTATGCTACGTCTCAGTCACACAGAAACACAAACACACATGGGATCTCACACACTCACACTATGGTTCCGCCTTACCCTTCTGCTTCTTATGGTAGCAGGTCCGTCCTGGTTCCCAGAATTTGAGATGCAGCGGAGACCTGGTGGGTTTGCCTACCCTTCACCTCCTTCCACTACGGTCATTAGCAGATCCTTCCTGGCTCCCAAAACTTGGGATGCAGCGAAAACCCGGACTCACACAATCCACCCTCAGGATCACTAGCGACCGCTCTACCGGTCGGCGAGTCCCCTGCTTGCAAGCCCTACCTGCCAAGGGGAACTACGCTGTGCACCAGACGTCTCTGCGCGCCTTACCAGCAGCACCGGGCCACGCGTAGGCCTCACAGGCCCCCTAAATTACCTAAATTTCAAGCATACCGTTTCTCCGCAGCCGGCACAGGTTGTTGTCTGTCCTCGCAGTGAGCAGACGAGGAGCAGAGCTCCTCCAGGCAAGTAGCCTGGGGCCCCTCAGCCGATCCTGCAGCCAAACAGAGACCTGGCTTGCACACCAAATTGATGCGTGGATTGACTCCACAACTCGTTAAAGTTGTAAAGTAGGTATGCTTTTTATTCAGCGCTGAGAAGCACGGGGGTAATTCCTCAAAGTCATGCGTGCCTCAGTGTTGCTTCCCTCTACATTTATTCTCTAAAGTTATATATATTCATAAGGTTGCACAATACGCCTATACATATTCATGTCCTATCCCCGCTTCGTATTATAATGAGTTAGAAGGTCCTTTGCGCCTGCGCAGTGCCCCCTCTGGTCATGGGCAGGGGTCTCAAGATGAAGTAACTGAGTCTTCCTCCAGTGGGTAGGGGTCTTCAAGATGAAGTAAATGAGTCTTCCTCTTCTTGAACTTTTCACCTTTTAGTCTTCATGTATGGCCTTAGGGTTTGGTCGGTGTCCCAGCCATAAACCATCTGCATCTCCCCCTTCAGGTGTCTGCTTTTCCTTATCAATAGCTGCTTATCAGTAGAATCAGGCCTCTGCTTTTCCTTGTCACTAGAGCCATGTGTCTGCTTTTCCTTATCAATGGTTAGAGCCTTTGTTCTGCTTAGTAGGCATGATAGGTACAGACAATACTTTTGTTTAAGCAACCGAATTCCTCTAACCCCCTTGTACAACCCCCCTGTACAACCCCCCTGTACATTGGTTAACCCTGTATCAAGGGGCTTAATTAAAGGGGCTGCACAGGGGGCTGCTTCTGGGAAGGCTGGCCTCTCACTAAATCCTAATTTGCTTTCTGCTGCTGGATGAAGTGATTTATTTAAAACCTTTCCCTGTCACAAGTCCTGCAGGGCAGGGTACAGTCTGTCAGTGGGGGTTTGCATAGGGGTGTACAAATATGCTCCTTAGCCTGCTCCTTTGTTTCCTTTCAGAGTCCTCCCTCTCCTGAGGTAGAAAGAAAGACAGCCCTTGTGCAGCCCCAGTGTGGCTGTGGCGCCTTTCTTGTCAGCTGCTCTTGGAGAGGCTGAGACCCAGTGGGGTTCAGGCTGTGGAAGGAGGGAAGGAAAGGGATGCTCATGGAGGGAGCATGTGGTGAGTATGTTAGTGTAAGAACTGACACATAACCACCGGAATGGTTATATGAGGTGCTTTATTGCAGCGCTGGGAAACCAGGGTCACGCGCCCAAATCTGGCTTCAACCCCGTTACATCGCGCTCGCAATTTATACTCTAAGAATTTTGCAACTAATACATATTCAACACAGATTACATCACTGACTAATACATATGCATCAAGGATTGCCACATCAGTCTATTACGACATCAGCCTCTTCTGCGCTTGCACAGCCCCCTCTGGTGGTCGTCCTGATGAAGTAAGGAGTCTTCCTCGGATGAAGTAAGAAGTCTTCCTCAGGTTGTCCTGTTCACTTTTCTGTTCCTTGGACATGTCCCAATCATTATGTGGATGCCAGCATTCTCTTATTTTCACTTGACTACTCCTGGTACCTTCGTGAGTTCTGCTTCGGTAGAGTTTCACAATACTCCCCTAAATCCACCCCTATACACTTCCCCATATATGGCTATGTTAATTGCTTATCATTATAGCTACCATTGTAATATTTAGTTATAAAGTAACTAAGATACACAATAGCAGAATTTCAACTTGTTCTTAATACAAAAGAAACCCTCTACTGATTAACAGATTTTCAAATATTATCATCTTTTCTCTTTGTACTATTGTTTCAATGCACAATTTCACCTATTACTAACAAGTAGGGTACTCAGACACTGCTCTTGGCTTCCAGGATCACACATTAAAAGAGACTGATGATGTGTCTTGAGAGGTTTCATCCCACGAGAGACCCAAGAAAGACAGTACCATCAGAGCACTGAAATGGGAAACAGCTCTTATCAGGCCAAGCTGACTCTGTCACAGATTTTGCCTCTGGCTATGCTGAATTCCCAAAGGGTGAATGCCTTCCAACTGCAAACACCTTTAGTTATGTTTGAGGTCCAGATGGAAAGCCTCTGAACTCATTTAGCCTGTTTATGCCTGTTTTGACTTTCAGCCTGGGAACAACACTGATAACACCAATGTTTTTAGTTGTTGCTAAGTAATGTTTACTCTGACCAAGGACTTTGTGAGTCTCATGCTCTGCCAAGGAGGAGGGGAAGTCGGGAGGAAGCAGAGACAGGACATCTGACCCAAATTAGCCAAAGGGGTATTCCATACCACAGCACGTCAAGATCAGTATATAAACTGTGGGCAGTTACATGGGAAGGGCTAGATTGCTGCTCGGGTCGGGCTGGGTATCAGTCGGCAGGTGGTTAGTGGTTGTATTCTCTTCCCTTGTTATTTCCCTTATTATTATTGATGGCAGCAGTAGTGGTTTTGTGTTATACCTTAGTTACTGGACTTTTATTATCTCAACCTGTGGGATTTACATTCTTTCAATTTCCCTCCCTATCCCTCTTGGAGTGGGGGGAGGAAGAAGAGGGGGGGAATTGAGCGAGCGGCTGTGTGGTTCTCAGTTACAGTCTGGGCTTAACCATGACACCATTACACATCTTTTCTTTTTCCTTCACTCATGGGGTCAACCTATGGAGGAGACGTTCCCTCACACCCTCCACTCCCCCACCAGGCTATTTACGGTAGGAGTAGATTGTGGATAAGTTAAAGATCTTGAATATTCTTTATATGCCCTTGAAAGCACCCTGCTCCTTTTGCTGGGAACCAGATTGTGGCTGCATATGGTCTCTATGTTTTGCCTATGGCATGACCACCCTTAGAATGCCTGATCTTATCCGGTCTCGGAAGCTAAGCAGGGTCCTGCTCGAGTCTTGTCTAAGGTTAAACGACTATTTAAGAATACTACCAAGAGATCTTCCCCAAGGCTGGAGGGTCATGAGTGGCAAGGTGTTTGGGACCTTATGGGCAAGCACTTAAGCCAGTTGGCCCTTCCAGAGCTTTGGAATTTCACTCCTGAACAAGTGCAGAATCCAGAAAAATTAGCAGAACACTTAGATGGGGTGTGCTGTCATCCTGGCAATACCAGAGATGGACAACTCGCTGCAATGTGCTGGGGCTTGGCCTATAGAACCCTGTTCTGTAAGGAGCAGGAAAAAGATGTCCCTGGATCCCATGGCAAAGCAAAAGATAATGCAGCTACTCCATCTCCAAGCACAGCAGCTACCCCACCTCCATTGATAAGCACAGCAGCTACTCAAACCCCGACCATAACAGAGTCAACACCAACCTGTCATCCCAAGAAACGTCCAAAGTTCCTTAGGTGTCCTGAGTTGAGGGCTTTGGCAGATCATTTCTTAGCGTTCTTGTCCTAATTTCCACTGCCCCCCTGAGACCTCATATCTCAGGTAGGTGACTTCTTGCTTCATTATTTGTGCCTTTTGCTGAGATACCTTATATCCTTTAAGTCTGAGAAAATTTAACAGGCTTATGGTCCATTCCCTACAGCTGTTTAAGGTTTTGGTGGCTATCAACAGGTCGGCCACATACTGGAGCAAAATTCCTTCCCCATCAGGTGCCATCCAGTCCTCATGTCCAGTTGGTTTCCAAGTAATGTTGGCCTATTTTTGAAGCCTGTGGTGTGATTAAATCTGATGGTGGTCTTTAAGGGTCGTTTACTTTTCCCAACAATCTTCATAACCAGCTTAATTAACATTACAGACATAGCAACCATCCTGTCCTACTTATCAGTTAGTTTAACTGCTCCCATCCTGGACATCTGCTAGTCCCTGATACTCCTCAGTAGATGTTTACACCAGTTTAATGAGTTTATTAACACCACAAACATAGCAATCATCCTGTCCTACTTATCAGTTAGTTTAACTGTGCCCATCCTGGACATCTGCTAGTCCCAGATACTCCCATCCCCAGGTCCTATTTTTCCATTCTGCTTTTCTTACACCTTTTGTATTAAGGTCCTAAGGACCTGAAACTATGTCAGCTACCTTCAAGCACCGCAGTTATTTTCCATTACAAAGCCATCAAACTTAACATTACGTAGAACTGATTACATTTTGTACTTTTGTGCCTCCTTGTCTCAAATCCCCCCTTTTTCTGTCCTTTTGCAATTTCTTTTGCAACATTTTATATACTGCCATTACCATCTAGAGTCTTTTTGAAATAGTTTCCTGTTTCTACTTGGTGCTTACATTTCTTTTTTTTCCAATCTTCATAACTTATCATAGATCGTTTACAATACCAGAAAAAAAAATTCCTATACCAAAAGTAATCAATTTTAAAACAATTAATATTAATATTCCTACAACCAGTTGCCTTAAACAGGAGAGATCAGGTAACCATGAAGTTAATTTTTTCCATATTTCTTCAAACCCCTGGTGTTAGCGTGGAGATATACACATAACCACCGGGATGGTTATATGAGGTGCTTTATTAAGGCGCCGGGAATCAGGGGTATGCACCCAATTCTTGTTCCGACCTCGTCACATCGCGATCGCAATTTATACACTAAGAATTTCACAACTAATACATATTCAATATAGATTACATCATTAACGAATACATATGCATCAAGGATTGCCACATCAGTCTATTACGACATCAGCCTCTTCTGCGTTTGCGCAGCCCCCTCTGGTGGTCGTCCTGATGAAGTAAGGAGTCTTCCTCGATGAAGTAAGAAGTCTTCCTCAGCTTGTCCTTTTTACCTTTCTGTTCTTTGGACATGTCCCAACCATTATGTGGATGCCAGCATTCTCTTATTTTCACTTGACTACTCCTGGTATGTTAGTGAGTTCTGCTTCGGTAGAGTTTCACAATACTCTCCTAAATCTACTTCATATGACCTTTTCCATATATGGCTATGTTAGTTTTTATTACTGTGGCTACCATTGTAATGTTTAGTTATAGAGTAATTAAGATACACAATAGCAAAATTTCAACTAGTTCTTAACTTTTCTAATATATAAAAACACTTCCACTGATTAAGAGATTTTTCAAATATAATTATCTCCTTTATTTCATATGATTATTTAACATATAATTTTACCCATTACTAACATTTCCCCCCTTTGAAAATACTTCATTTCAGCAAGTATTTTCATCCCTTATTCTAAGTTTTTGTTTCCCGATAAGTAGGTGGAGGTGTAGGGTGCTTTGGATATTCCCTAGTTACTGCTCCTATAATTCAATGGGTCCATGCACTGCTTCGGGCTATTTCCTTCCGGATACAAAGATACATCAGATATAGCATTAAAAATACAATCAGTATCACAATTACAGTTTGCACGAGGGAACGGACCCATCCTGTGAGGTGAAGGCCCAAACTATCGAAGAGTGCTCCAATCCAACTTTGTTCAATGTACTCCTTTTCTTTTTTTTCTTCCTGTTCTACTTTGGTCAGTTGGGAAATATCGTATTCTATGTTCGCAGTTACGTTAGGAATATGAATACAACAGTGATCTACTCTATCTTTCAAATATTCATAAACACCATGTTCTTTAATTAATAACATGTCCAATGCCATTCTGTTCTGCAAGGTCATTTTAGACATTGCTTGCAACTGCAAGTTCAAATCTCTAAATCCTTTCTTTGTTATCCTGGCTAGTCTCTTTGTTTGACCGATCAGATTATAAATCATTTCTCTATGATTTTTTTTTTTTTTTTTTTTTTTTTGCAACCTGGGCAAATAGATATTCTAAAGCCCATCCTACTTTGACTCCTGTGGAGGGTTCTTGCCAAGTATCTTCATCATCATCTATATCCCTTTTTGTTCGAATTTGTAGGGTCTCCAGCTTACCTTTAAATGGTGATTTCTTCCAAATTGGACAGAGTGTGGGTAATCCTAAAGTAATTTCTTTAACTGGACCTTCCATAGATAAGTGGGTAGTCCAGGTCCCATCACTGATTGCCCAAACAAAGTGTCCCATACTGCGTACTGTTGAGTATTTACAGCCTACAGTCTTGTCTGGAACATTAATTGTTCTTCCTCCTATTTTTAGTCCTCGACATGCACACCCAGCCATCAAGACAACTTTAACTGGAAGTATTGCAGTCTTTTCAGGGTCAGTATCACAATCTAGAATTCTTGTACAATTCCACCAGGGAACATTTTTAATAATTTCCCGACTAACTCTATTCATTGACAATAAATTATTTATGTCCCCCATTGTATTTTGTTTCCCCGTCCATCTAAGACACCAGGGTGTATCTCCACCATATTGAAATTTTTGCAGGATACTCATTGACCAGACCGTATCCCAACTTTGTTTTGAATCATTTACCTTTTGGCATTCCCACATCTTTTCCTTTACTTGTCTATTTACTTTAGTATCATAAATACATCTCCCAACTCCTCCTTCATAAGAGGTAAACTGAGAGTTTAGTTTCTTTTCACATAATGACTTTGTTATGGAAGTCCCCAGAATACCTTCCTTATGATATTCTGTCACCGTTATGTTCTTTGTCATTTACTTCTCCTGACATGTAATTGTTTTATTAATTTCTGGAAGTGAGAACGTTATTATTCTCCATTCAATCAGTTCTCCGGCCGCTTTTGGTATTGGTAAACATGCCGTTATTTTCCTTGTATTTTGCATTTTTGCGAAATCTTCGATTAGGCCTATCATTAAGTTTTCTTTGGGATCCTGGCGGGATACCTGAACTATTTGTGTTGGATCCACTGATCTTTTAACTCTTTTTCCTGTAACTTCAATTTTACTATGGTCAATTGCAGATTCGTGATTTGCTTCCATTACATAATTTCCTACAGAGTTGACAATTAGTGTTCTTTCTGCATAATCTACACTTTCATTTATTCTTATAATGCATCGATATTTGCCCTGGTCTTCAAAAGTTAGGTTTGATAGTTTTAATTCTATTTCCCTTACATTTTGGTTCTGTCCATTGGGTCTACTTTTAGCTTTACCTTTCAACCTCCATTTACCCTGCAGTTGAGTCCTATGTTTCTTACTGTCAAAGATAAGGTCTGAATATTGGGGAGGACTATTTACCTTTTCCCAAGTTACCCTTATTGGCGTTGATCCTACCGGAATGGTGTCTATGAACTTGCAGGTCAGAATGGCATCTTGTCCTATGAGCCGTGTCAAAACATCTCTTTTCTGAGGAATTTCTAGAGAGGGAACAACCGTCAACTGTGTTAATGACCAAACAACAATTAAAGTTGTTAAATTCAGTAAGGAAGTGTGGGCTTGATGATCAGGTAGTGAGGTGGACCAAGAACTGGTTGGAAGGAAGAAGGCAGAGAGTTGTGGTCAATGGGGCAGAATCTAGCTGGAGGTCTGTGACTAGTGGAGTCCCTCAGGGGTCGGTGAGGAGAGGAGCGCTGCTGGATCTAGTATTCACCAACAAGGAGGGTCTGGTTGAAGTGGTGATGGTCAATGACAGCCTGGGCTGCAGTGACCATGAGATGGTGAAGTTTAGGATCCTGCGTGGGAGGAATAAAATACCTAGCAAGGCCACAATTCTGGATTTCCGAAGGGCCAGCTTTGGCCTCTTCAATCAATTGCTAAGGGAAGTCTCATGGGAAAGGGTACTAGGTGGTAAAGGGGCTCAAGGTAGTTGGTCAGCATTCAAGGACCACTTCTTCCAAGCTCAGGATCAGTGTCCCAGTGGGTAGGAAGTCAATTAGGGGAGCCAGGAGACCAGCATGGTTAAACAAGGAACTGCTGGGCAAACTCATGCGGAAAAAGAGAATCTATGGATTATGGAAGGAGGGGCTGGCCACTTGGGAGGAATATAGGACAGTTGTTAGAGGATGTAGGGAGGCAATTAGGACAGCTAAGGCCTCCTTGGAACTTAATCATGCAAGTCGGGTTAAGGACAATACAAAGGGCTTCTTCAAATACATAGCGGATAAAACTAACACAAGAGACAATATGGGCCCACTGCTGAACGAGGTGGGTGCCCTGGAGACAGAGGAAATAAAGAAGGCAGAGGTGCTGAATGCCTTCTTTGCCTCTGTCTTTACTCCTGCAGGCTCTCCCCAGGGGACCCAGATTCCTATAGCCCCAGAAGGAGTCAGGATAAAGGAGGAGTTTGCTTTGGTAGATGAGGATTGGGTTAGGGATCAGTTAAGCAATCTGGACATCTATAAATCGATGGGTCTGAATGGAATACACCCATGGGTGCTGAGGGAGCTGACGGAGGTCATTGCTGAGCCACTCTCCATCATCTTTGGTAAGTGGTGGGAAACAGGAGAGGTGCCTGAGGATTGGAGGATGGCAAATGTCACGCCAGTCTATAAGAAGGGCAAGAAGGAGGACCCGGGTAATTATAGACCGGTCAGCCTTACCTCCATCCCTGGAAAGGTGATGGAACAACTTATTCTTGACACCATCTCTAGACATATCAAGGATGAGGGGGTCATTAAGAGCAGCTAACATAGTTTTACCAAGGGGAAGTCATGTTTGACCAACCTTATACCCTTCTATAAGGAAATAACTAGGTGGATGGATGATGGTAGAGCGGTAGATGTGTTTTTTCTTGATTTCAGTAAGGCATTTGATACTGTATCCCACAGCATCCTCTTAGATAAGCTAAGGAAGTGTGGGCTTGATGATCAGGTAGTGAGGTGGATCAAGAACTGGTTGGAAGGAAGAAGGCAGAGAGTTGTGGTCAATGGGGCAGAATCTAGCTGGAGGTCTGTGACTAGTGGAGTCCCTCAGGGGTCGGTGCTGGGACCAGTGCTGTTTAATATTTTCATCAACGACCTGGATGAGGGAACTGAGTGTACCCTCAGCAAGTTCGCTGATGATACTAAACTGTGAGGAGTGGCTGACACACCAGAAGGCTGTGTTGCCATTCGGCGAAACCTGGACAGGCTGGAGAGTTGGGCGGGGAGAAACTTGATGAAATTCAACAAGGGCAAGTGTAGAGTCTTGCATCTGGGGAAGAACAACCCCATGTACCAGTACAGGTTGGGGGCTGACCTGCTGGACAGTAGTGAAGGGGAAAGGGACCTGGGGGTCCTGGTGGATAGGAGGATGACCATGAGCCAGCAATGTGCCCTTGTGGCCAAGAAGGCCAATGGCATCCTAGGGTGCATTAGAAAGGGTGTGGTTAGTCGGTCAAGAGAGGTTCTCCTCCCCCTCTACTCTGCCTTGGTGAGGCCCCATCTGGAATATTGTGTCCAGTTCTGTGCCACACAGTTCAAGAAGGACAGGGAATTGCTTGAAAGAGTCCAGCGCAGAGCTACAAAGATGATTAAGGGAATGGAACATCTCTCTTATGAGGAGAGGCTGAGGGAGCTGGGACTCCTTAGCTTGGAGAAGAGGAGACTGAGGGGTGACCTCATCAATGTTTACAAATATGTAAAGGGTGAGTGTCAGGATGATGGAGCTAGTTTTTTTTTCAGTGATGTCCAGCGATAGGACAAGGGGCAATGGGTGTAAACTGGAGCATAGGAGGTTCCATGTGAACATCAGGAAAAATTTCTTTACTGTGAGAGTGACAGAGCACTGGAACGGGTTGCTCAGGGGGGCTGTGGAGTCTCCTACATTGGAGATATTCAAGGCCTGCCTGGACAAGTTCCTGTGTGATGTACTCTAGGTTACCCTGCTCTTGCAGGGGGGTTGGACTAGATGATCTTTTGAGGTCCCTTCCAACCCTTACAATTCTGTGATTCTGTGAAAGTTTTGTAAACGAACCCAGACATCTTACTTACATTTCAATCTCAGTTTTGTAGGGCTTAGTACCTGTGTTTCCCAAGCCTTTGGAACTTTCTTTATTCGTGTATAATGTATCCAAGAATTTATTCCTTCTACCTTTACTGCAGTAAATGTTGTTAACAGCACTTGGTAAGTTCCGTCCCACCGTTCTTTTAATGGTTCTTCATTCCAGTTTCGGATGTATACTTGATCTCCCGGTTGAATATCATGTACTGGATTCTCTAAGGACAATGGTCTGTTCCACACCAGAGTGCTTCTCAGTTTGGTTAATGTTTTGCCTAGAGACAACACATAATTATAAACATCCTGTTCTCCTTTGATGTGTGTATTAGGATTAGGTTCTGGTGCCTCATATGGTTTTCCATAGAGGATCTCATAGGGGCTCACTGTTATTCCACTTCTGGGTTTTATCCTGATTCGTAATAAAGCTATAGGTAGTGCTTGTGGCCATCTTATTTTGGCCTCCTGACTTATTTTACTAATCTGTCTTTTTAGCATTTGGTTCATCCTTTCTACTTGCCCACTAGACTGGGGTCTCCAAGGGGTATGTAAATTCCATGATATTCCCAACAATTTACTTACTTCCTGTACTATTGTTGCAACAAAGTGTGGACCTCTGTCTGATGATATTCCTAAAGGAACTCCAAACCGTGGAACAATTTCTTTGAGTAGCCATTTTACTGTCTCCTTTGCCTTATTGGTGCAACAGGGAAGGGCTTCTGGCCGTCCAGAAAAGGTGTCAACCCCTACCAACAGATATCTGTACCCTTGTACCTTTGGTAATTCCACAAAGTCAACCTGCCAATAATCTGGTTCTGCCGCTATCCTGATCCTTCCCATTTCCACTTGTCTTTTTACCACTGGGTTATTTTTCAAACAAATTTCACATTTTGATCCTACTGATTTTGCCATAGTTAACATCTGTGTGGAAATTATTCCTCATCTTAAATAAGTTACCAATGCTTCTGCACCCCAATGGCATTTCTGATGTTCAGTTTGCAGAATTTTTTGCATTATTGCTGGGGGTACTATTACTTCTCCAGTTGTTGTCGTATACCACCCTTCAGAATTCTTTTGAGCCTTTAAAAGTCCTGCCAACTTTTCATCTTCTTTTGAGTATTTTGGGTTTTCTGAAAGATATGTATGGAGTGGGCTTACCTTAAGAGGTATCAAGGCCATCATATTCCATACCTTCCGGGCTATTTGTCAGGCTGTTTGATCTGCCAATGTATTTCCTTCAGATATCTTTGAAATTCCTCCTTGGTGTGCTTTGCAATGCATAACAGCCACCTGTTTAGGTTTTTGCACTGCGATTATTAATTCCAAAATCTCTTTCTGATATTTTATATTAGTTCCCTGTGAAGACAACAGTCCCTGTTCCTTCCATAATGCTCCATGTAAATGTATCATACCAAGTGCATATTTTGAATCAGTCCATACATTTACCCTTTTGTCATCACTCAGTTCTAATGCTCTTGTGAGAGCTATCAGCTCCGCCCGTTGAGCTGACATCCCAGTAGGCAATGCTTTTGCTTCAATTACCTCCTGTTGCGTTGTCACGGCGTATCCTGTATACCGTGTCCCGTTCTCCACAAAACTGCTTCCATCTGTGAAAAGTTCCCAGTCTGGTTGCTCAAGAGGTACATCAGTCTGTCCTGGTTGCATATGTATGTTCGATAACCTCTATACAGTTATGTTCAAGGGTTCCTTCTTCTAGATCAGTTCCTAGAAAAGCTGCTGGATTCAACAAGTTAGTGGTTTTCAAACTCACATCATCTTGTTCTGTTAATATTGCTTGATATTTCATCATTCTGCTAGGGGATAACCAATACCCCCCTTTTTGTTCTAAGACAGTTGTTACCATGTGTGGCACAAACACTTCAATGCGTTTTCCCAAAGTCAGTTTTCTGGCCTCTTGTATTTGAACGACAGTTGCTGCTACTGCTCTTAAACATGAGGGCCATCCTGCACTTACCGGGTCTAGTTGTTTTGAAAAGTATCCCACTGGTCTCTTCCAGCTTCCCAGTTTCTGGGTTAATACTCCCAGTGCTAATCTCTGTCTCTCATGGACAAATAACTGAAAGTCCTTTGTCAAGTCCAGGAGTCCCAATGCCAGAGATTTCATTAATGCCTCCTTCAATTTCTTAAAGGCCTCTTTCTGTGGTTTATCCCAAACAAAAGCAGGTGCTTTCTGGGCTTCATACAGGGGTTTAGCAATGAGTCCATAGTCCATTATCCACAGTCTGCACCACCCTGCCATGCCCAAAAATGTCAGCTTTGATTATCATACTCTCCCAATACCGTCACCTTAGCTACCTCCGATCCTGCGAAAGGATTCCTGGGGGACATAAATTGTCCTCCCCTCAATGGACATTCATTTTTCCAATGCCCTTCTTGTTTGCAATTTGCACATTGATTATATCCTAACCTTTCTTCATTCATTCTGGTCCTAGGATTATAAAATCCTCTTCCCCGGCCTCATCCTCGTATGTTTCCTCGACCCCTTCCCCTAGGATTAGAGAGACTTTGTTCTCTTCCCTGTATCACTGCCAGTAAATTTTGTTGCTGTCTTTGGGAGCTCTCTTTTTCCCGATTATTACACACTTTCCAAGCCACCTCTAATAATCTATCCAAATTTCGCAGGCCTGCTCCCTCCGGCTTCTGCAGCTTTTCCCTAATATCATCTTGGGACTGTCCTAAGAAAATTAAAGCCAATTGAGCCCTAGCCTGTTCAGTTTCTACATCCAAATCCATATACTTCTTTGCAGTCTCTTTAACCCTTTCTAAAAAGGTAGATGGTGATTCCGTCTTTTCCTGCCTGACATTATATAATTTTGACCAATTTATTGTTTTGGGCATAGCATTCCGTACCCCAACAATTACCCAATCTTGGTACCTTCATAAATTTCTCATTCCCCCTGGTGAGTTATAATCCCACATTGGATCTTCCATCGGAAAGTTCTGATCTACATTTCCCATGACCAGTCCCTGTCTGATATCCTCCTGAACCCTTTCCCTAGCAGTTTGCAATACCATTTCCTTCTCTGTTGAATCCATAAGAGTATTTAAAGTACTTGGATGTCATCCCAGTCTGAATTCTGGGTTTTCATAATCATTTTCATTACTCGAGCTACTTTATCAGGGTTTTCTCTATACGTCCCTGCCGACTGCTTCCAGATAACCAAATCCCCCGGGGAAAAGGGTACTTTAACGTATATCGGTCCTTCCGTTCCTACTCCCTGTCTTAAAGGTGCAAGCATTACGTTGGATGCCTGAACCTGTGTCTTTCCTTCCCTTCCTCCCCTCCGGCGAGTTCGGTGCAAGACTGGGGTAACGGGGAGATCTGCCTTCCAGCCCTCCTTACATTCATAATCACTCACACTATCGCTATCATCCTCCCCCCTTTCTCCACTTGTTACCAGCGGGGCTGATGGAGCCGTTGCTAAATCAAGATTTTCATCATCCTTTTGATGCTGCAAACTATTTTCTAAAGTGAGACATCCAATACACCTTTTCCCATCAACACACCCCTTACATTGTTCATTTGCACTTGTTTTAACAACCATAAGTCCACAAGATTTCTGCCACTCTTCATTATTTCTTAAAGTAAAGAAGAGGCCCACATATGGTACTTCATCCCATTTTCCTTCCCTTTTGCAAAACAACATTAAATGCAATATAGTGTTATATTGTAAAGTTCCGTTCTCAGGCCATTTTTCTTGATCCTCCAATTCATATTGTGTCCACCAAACATTACAATAATCAATCAGCTTATTTTTCCGCATGCTTTGCCCAAATCCTCCTTCTTTCTAATGGCTTAAAAGGCAGCCTAAAGGGGATGATTTGGGAATAGAAGGCATTTTGTAAATACAAAAATTCCTAAAGGACAAGCTCCTTTACACTGCTTATATTACAGCACTTTTACCCACGCTGTTCCTGCAGCGTAAAACAAATACCAAACCAAATTTTTGCCGAACCCACAGGATTTTCGTCACTGTCTAACGGACGGCGCCTAGGCTTACTGTGGGAGCTCCCTCCCCAACCAAGCGCAGCTTGCGCTGTGTCTAACAGGCAGGCTTTACCAGACCAGACTTCACCAAAACGAATGCAGCTTTTGCCGCGTCTAATAGGCAGGCTTTATCAGAAGTCGGTACACCATACATTATCAAGGATCAGTACCGTAACCAAATTAGAAAAGCACCTTCTTGCATGTCAGAGGTCCGTCGTGAGCAGCGGAGGTCGGTCGCAGCTGATGGCTCCCCAAGAAGCTCTCGGTGCCGGCTGGAGCAGGATCAAGACGCAATCTGCCTCAGCAGTGTCGGCGAGGTCCCACCTGGGTCGCCAAAATGTTAGTGTGGAGATATACACATAACCACCGGGATAGTTATATGAGGTGCTTTATTAAGGCACTGGGAATCAGGGGTATACACCCAAATCTGATTCTGACCTCATCACATCACGTTCGCAATTTATACACTAAGAATTTCGCAACTAATACATATTCAATATAGATTACATCATTAACTAATACATATGCATCAAGGATTGCCACATCAGTCTATTACGACATCAGCCTCTTCTGCGCTTGCGCAGCCCCCTCTGGTGGTCGTCCTGATGAAGTAAGGAGTCTTCCTCGATGAAGTAAGAAGTCTTCCTCAGCTTGTCCTTTTCACCTTTCTGTTCTTTGGACATGTCCCAACCATTATGTGGATGCCAGCATTCTCTTATTTTCACTTGACTACTCCTGGTATGTTCGTGAGTTCTGCTTCGGTAGAGTTTCATAATAATTATCTCCTTTATTTCATATGATTATGTAACATATAATTTTACCCATTACTAACACCGGGAGGTATCATCCTTGGCCATTTCTTGAAATACCTTAGTTTGTTTCCAATTTTCCTCCAGATCTGTTTCAGGAACAGCAACTTTCATTGATTATGGAACAAACCCCTCCTTGTGAAGCCAATAACATGTCTAGAGCCATTCGGTTTTGTAATACCATTTTAGATAGGCTAGTTATCTCTTCTTGTTCTGCTTGGATTATATCACTGGTTTTACTTTCTATTTCCTCTATGGTTGCTAAGATATTTACGGTTGCCTTCTCTAATTCACTTACTCCCAAAGATGGAATCAGCCATCTCACAAAACTATGAAATGCAGTATTCCGTTCAGCAATAGGGTTAAACCCTCGCTTAACCAATATCATCCTTTCCCTTCAGGAACGGGCCACCACTGAACTATGATACCATCTATATTAATAGTGTGATTGCAATTTGAATAGTGACTTACACCTGTGGCATTTAAACAAACAATCTCATACTCTGGTTCCTGGCGTAATACATCTTTGTACACAGGTATAATAATCTTTACATGGATTAGGATTAAGTATTCCAAATTTTAACTTTTCCTTTGGATGTAGATTGCTAGTATTCACCCACAAATTTGTCCATTAGATAGTGCTGGAAATTGGAACGCCAATTAATGGAAGGCCCTGATCTACTCCTGATTTAGGCAACTGCGCACACACTCAACAGTCACTACAACTAACAATTTTAGTAACATTCTGCACTAATTTCAGGTATAAGTATTGGTCCCAAGCTGGCACGCCTGTTGCCATATAAATCCAAATTATGACCGATACAATTTCAGACGTAAGGGTTCAATCTGCCATGTCTTCTCTGATTCTGGTGCTTTCTTTATCCTGAATAATGTATCCAAGCAGGTTGTTCCTTTATCTTCACTGCTGTAAAGGTGGTCAATAATATCTGGTATGGTCTGCTCCACTTCTCCTGTAGAGGATCTCCTGAAAAACTCTTAACATAAACCCAGTCTCTGGATCTAAAAGGGTGAATCAGATAACCCATGCCTCTTGCTCTTGTCCCCAGTATTCTCTTATTTTCTAATTGTTTTCCCAGATTGACTAGAAACTCTCAGAGATAGCCTTCTCCCACTTCCAGAAGACTATCTCCTTTAAACTGGGACTGATATGGTCTTCCATATAAAATTTTACATGGGATAGCCTCTTCTTCTGACTGAGGTTTAGTTCCAATTCTTAATAGAGCCAGTGGTAAACCTTGGTACCAATATCAATTCATTTCCTGACATATTTTACCAGTCTGTTGTTTGATCAGATGAACCATCTTTTCTACTTGCCCACTGGCCTGAGACCTGTATGGAAGATGTAAATGCCAATCAATTTCTAATTTTTTGCTAATTTCTTGTAACTGCAGCAGTGCCAGTGCTGCTTCTCTCCCTCCTGCAGCTACAATCCAGGAACTTTGCTGTGCTGAAGCTGCTGATGCTGCTGATGGAAGAGCTGTCCTACACCTACCCTGAGCCCATCACCCAGGAGCTGGCTTCAGACCTGCACATTGCCGTCTGCACCCATGGGGCCTTCTCCCCTGGAACAGTGGGAGTCGTTGCTGACATTGTGTGGGGGAGAAGAAACTGGGGATGGGAGTGAAGAGCTCTGCCGTCATTCCCGGTGGAGCCCCAAGCCCAGGGGGTGGCTGGGCACTGCCACAGCACAGTTTCAGTTCCTAAGGAGAGGAGCAAAGAGCAGAGCATGTGCCATGAGCCTGGCACCACCAGTCCTGCTCTAGCCCCGTGTGCCAACAGCCAGGACCCAGCTGTGCTGACAGTGGTCCCCTCTCCTTGCAGGTGTTCTTGGAGAACGTGCAGCACGAAGACACCTTTGTCTACCTCTCAGCCATCCAAGGTGAGTGATGCCTGGCCAGGGTGGGCGCAGGTGCTTTGTAGGAGGTTTTGTGCTGCAGGTTTTTGTGCAGGAAGAGCAAAGCACAGGGGAGCTCTGGCTGGGCTGGGGGCTCAGCATCTCCTGTCCTCCTAGACTGTGTCTTTGTGCCATTTGGTTGATCCTGGAGCCACATGCAGGCTCTGCACCACATTCCCAAAGCCAGCAGGCTTTGTCTCCCAGTTGTGCTTACTCAGTGGGTAATTAGTTCATTTATCCTCTGACTGAACTGCTGGATCTGCCCAGACCACAAGTGCCTTCTTGGTGGAGCCAGAGACCAAGGTGAGGGCTCCCTGGGTAGGTTTACACTCAGGGTATTCCCTGGCCAGAGGACACCCAGGAGCTTGTCACTGTCCCTATCACAGTTGCAGTCTCAGAGCAGTGTGGCACAACCCTGGCACCCTGACGCTGCACCCAGCTGATATTTGCCTTGCTGGTCTGTTCAGCTGAGGCTGGCAGAGGAACCAGGGCTGTGGGGACCCACTGGTGCTCCCTCAGGGCTCTGCCATGTCCATCTCCATGGAAAAGACAGTAACAAACCAGTGCTGCCACTGCTCACACCGCTTCCTGGGAAACCCTTGGGTCCACAGTTGCTCCAGCATGCTCAGCACAACTTTATGGCACCGGTGCCATTGGGATTCGTGGGCCTCTGCACCTGGGATGATGCAGGCATCCTGTGAAACAGCAGGTTCTGGTGCACTGGGTTACATGGAAGGGAGGTGACATTCCTATGGCCCAAAGCAATACAAAAAGCACACTGATTAGGCCCTACCCTATTATTAGGGGCCCTCATCTTACAACCCTGAAAGGATTCTTTCCATGCACCTCAAGTTTTTCCATCTCCCTGATAGCTTCCTTTCCCTAATTCGCAACGGTAGCATGAGTAATTGTTTGAACTAACTTTTTTCTTTAATTACTGTCTCTGTTGCGTTACACCCTTCATACTTCCTCAGTGTCCTGGGTTCAGCAGTAGCAGTCATTTTTCTCCTCCTTGGTAGCTGGTACAGTGCAGTGTTTTGACTTTCGGCTTGGGAACAGAGCTGATAAAAATGATGTTTTGGTTTGGCCAAGGACTTTGTGAGCCTCATACTCTGCCAGGGAGGAGGGGAAGCCGGGAGGAAGCAAAGACAGGACACCTGACCCAAGCTAGCCAAAGAGGTATTCCATACCACAGCACATCATGCCCAGGATGTAACTGAGAGTTACCCGGAAGGGCTGGGATGCGGGATTGGAGGAGGTATGGGTCAGTGCTTGGTTGGGCTGGGGGGGCGAGTTATCGGTCAGCTGGTGCTGAGGTGTTGTATTCTCTTCCCTTGTTATTTCCTTTATCATTATTATTATTGGTGGTAGCAGTAGTGATTTGTGTTATACCTTAGTTACTAAACTGTTCTTATCTCAACCCATGGGAGTTGCATTCTTTTCGATTCTCCTCTCTGTCCCTCCGGGAGTAGGGGGAGGGCAAGAAGGGGGGGAAGTGAGTGAATGAGTTACCTGACTGGGTTTAAACCACGACACTCAGTAAGCCTTTCAATCTCCCTCTGGTCCTCTGCTCTAAGTTTTTGTAGTTTCTTTCTAATATCATCTGAAGATTGTCCTAGAAAGAGGGATATCAGTTGCTACCTTCCCTGCTATCTGAAGGGGCCCATGGTAGTATGCTTTCTCATTGCTTCATGCAATCCATCAAAAAATTCTCTAGGGGTTTCACCTGTGGTTTTTTTGACAGCATATAAAGCTCTTGTCGTGGTTTAAACCAAACCAGACAACTCGTTCACGCACTTCCTTTAGAGTGCATTTTGGCACACTGGAAAGAACTTGGAGGGTCTCCTGGGGGCTCAGTAAATAAGAAAACATTGGTAAAATACTGATCTCAGACCAATCAACAAAATTCCAGAGGATATTCATCCAGTAGTATCTGATTCGTATGATTTATTGACTAAATTGAATAATAATCAGAAATGGTTTGCCATCTTGGATTTAAAGGATGCTTTATTTTGCTTAGCATTTACTAAAGAAAGCAAAAATTTATTTTCTTTTGAATGGGAAAATCCTGACACAAGAAGGGAAACCCAGTTAACTTGGACAGTGTTACCTAAAGGGTTTAAAAACAGTACAACAATTTTTCAAAATCAGTTAGCACTGGAACTAGAATCCCTCAGATGGGGACTCTGTTACAATATGTGGATGACCTATTAATTGCTACAGAAACAAAGGAAGAATGTATCCAGTGGATGGTGGAATTATTAAATTTTCTAGGACTGAATGGTTATCGGGTATCCAAACAAAAGGCCCAACTAATCCAAACCTGAGTTTCCTACCTAGGATATGAAATAACAGGAGGACAGAGAGAACTTGGAGCTGCTAGAAAAGAAGCCATTTGTCAGACTCCACAATCATCGACCGTCAAGGAGCTCTGGACATTCCTGGGAATGACTGGATGGTGCACGCTTTGGATCCATGATTATGGTGTTCTGGTCAGAAAACTATATGAACTGTTGAAAGGAAACCCTCCCTCTTTAGAATGGACTGATACAGCAGAGGGGGCTTTTAGAAATTTAAAAACAGAGCTAATGAGAGCCGCAGCTGTGTGACTTCTGGATGTGACTAAATCCTTTTGTCTATATTCCTATGAAGAACAGGGAATAGCCTTGGGGGTCCTTGCTCAAAAATTAGGACCCTACAGAAGGGCAGTGGTGTGTTTTTCAAAACAGATGGATGAAGCGAGCAAAGGATGGCCTGGATGCCTAAGGGCTGTAGCAGCAGTTGTCATGAAGGTTGAAGAGACTCGCAAATTCACCTTGGGACAAAAATTACTGTGCTAGTGTCCCATGTTGTATCAGCAGTCCTGGAACAGAAAGGAGCCCACTGGTTATCTCCTTCACATTTTTTAAAATACCAGGCCACCCTTGTGGAACAAGATGATATAAAAATTGTGCTCATTAACATTGTGAATCCAGTGTCCTTTTTGCAGGAATGATCGACAGAACCACTAAGACACGACTGCTTGGCCACTATAGAGACTGCATATTCGAGCTGACCAGACTTGAAAGAAAAACCTCTGAAAGATGCTGATTCTTGGTTTACTGATGGTAGTAGCTTCATGAAAAATGAATGAAAGGCAGGATATGCCTTTACCACCACTTAACAGGTAATAGAAGCTAAACCTTTACCTGCAAACACCTCTGCCCAGAAGGCAGAAATAACAGTGTTAACGAGAGCCCTGGAATTGGCTAAAGATAAAAGGATAAATATTTGGACTGATTCTAAATACGCATTTGGTGTGGTCCATGCACATGGTGCCATGTGGAAAGAATGAGGACTTTTGAACACACAAGGGAAACAGATTAAACATGCTGCAGAAATTCTACAATTACTGGAAGCTGTTCAGCTACCTGAAGAAGTAGCTATTATGTACTATAAAGGACATCAACCAGGTGACTCTGATCATGAAATTGGAAATAATTTGGCCAATATTGAAGCCAAACGAGCAGCTGAACAATCTAAAATCATGTCCTTAATCCCTGATGGCAAACTAACAATTGAGAAATCTAAACCTAGATATTCAAAAGAGGATAGAAAGCTGATTGAAGATCTGAAAGGACAGGAAAACAAAGGGTTGGGTTCAGATACCTGATGGGCAAATACTAACTCCCTATAACCAACTCTGGAAGTTAGTTCAGGAGGAACGTAATAAAACTCATTGGGGTAGTGATTCTTTGTATAAATACTTAAACAAAAAAATTGTAAGAAGAAATCTATATACTATAGTTCAATTAGTTACAGAACAGTGTCAGCTATGTCTTAAGAATAATCCTAAAACTGAAAATAGAAATCAAAAGTTTGATTGCTTTGTAACAGCAGCAATGGAAAATTACTGAGGTGCATGATACATAGAAAAAAAAATAGAGTACAGCTAGAGAACATACTGAGAATTCTTGTACAAGATAAATCGTTATAGTTGACGTAGTTTTAAGAAAAACGGTCTAGAAGAGAAGGATGCAAGGATAAGGAGTATCTGGGAATGGCAGGTGTCCAGGATGGGCTACATTTAAACTGACTAATAAGTAGGAGGACAGGAGGATTATTATGTCTGTGATGCTAACGAACCAATTAAGCTGATATAAGCATCTACTGTGTGTGGTTCAAAGGCTGCCAGAAGTGATGAAGATTGTTGGAAGAAGTAAATGACCCTCAGAGACCACCACCACAATTTTGTACACATGCGGGGAACTTTCTGGAAAATAATGTACTCCATACATTACCTCATGAATGTGTATGTATGCCCAGTGACTATATATGGACAGCTTGTGTAGGAATACGGGGACACACGTTAGGAGGAGCTATCCCCCGTGTCTCCCAGCGCCGCAATAAAGAATACCTGCTTGTCAGCTTGAAAACTTTGTTGGCAAGTTTGTTCCTGGAGTTTTCTCCGAATCACTACCCACCTTACTGATTCTTTACTTCATCTCCTCGACAGCAATACACCTTAATTACTTCCACAAACCTATACTTTTCCTCCCATTCAGACCAAATTCCACACCCTGTGCAATAAAAATCCCATTCAAATTTTACTCACAACTTTTTGTTACACCGGATTCAACTTAGAACGAAATTTGGCTTACATTTATTCCTAAGATGAAACAAAAAACCTCAGTCTCAGTGTAATATATATTTTTCTTTTTGCTTCCTCTGTCTCGAGCTGTTTCCCTCGTGGGATAACAGAACAGCAGATCAGTACTCTGCACTCACTTCATACCTAATTGTACGTCTCACACATAAATTCACTCATTCCATATCATGCAGTCATAGTTCAATAACTATTTCTTGTTCCAGATGTTATTCAACAGATACAGTGTACCTAATTCAAAGGCTTAAAACATATCCATATGTAATAAATTAGGAGGCTGATAACAATAGCTAAGATTGCACAAATTCTAACCTCTATCAAAATATATGCAAGTGGGACTTTCACCCACAATCCACCAAACAACAATGTGGACTCTAACCCTGAGCAGCCATGTACCACTATCAAATCGGTGCTGCAATACCCAGCAAACGACTTATGGGTAACCAAGAACCACAAAGTAAGGTTGTGCTTTGAAGTTGCGTACCTGTCTCAGGGTCTTGTCCGTTCCTGTGACGATCCACCAGAGACTGGGGAGTCTCTCCAGAGAACTCTCCTGAGGGTCCCTGGCCCTGGCGCATCTCACAGCCAAATGGAGAGTCTCGTGCCTGGCTCACCAACTTGATTCAAAGAAATCACCTTACAGTACACACTGTGAAGTAAAGCACAGACCTTCATTGGCACCAGGAGCATGTGGGAGTTCAAAACTCCATACATGTCTCCAAAGAACAGCAAATTTCAGGTTTTTTTTATACTTTCCTTTTAATTTTGATATAATTTTATCTAAAGCATCCACACATACAATTCGGTAAGTTAAATAACTGTAGTTCTCTTATGTTACTGCACACTTGAGTTAGGGCAACAAGGACAGTCTATTGGTTAGCATTAGTAAGGATTCTTACAGGTGTTTACCTTTTAGCTTTAGTATTATTGATCAACTTCTAATACCTGCCATCTAAGTTCTTTGTTCAAATTGTCATCATATCTTGCCATTAGGGATGTCCCTGCTGTAGTGGTTTAAACCCAGTCAGGCAATTCGTTCACCCACTCCCCCCCTTCTTTCCCTCCCCCTACTCCTGGAGGGAGAGGAGAATCGAAAGAATGCAACTCCCATGGGTTGAGATAAGAACAGTTTAGTAACTAAGGTATAACACAAAACCACTACTGCTACCACCAATAATAATAATGATAAAGGAAATAACAAGGGAAGAGAATACAACACCTCAGCACCAGCTGACCGATAACTTGCCCCCCCCCCCCTCAGCCCAACCAAGCACTGACCGATACCTCCTCCAACCCTGCAGTCCACCAGCTCGTCTGGGTAACTCCCAGTTACCTCCTGGGCATGAGGTGCTGTGGTATGGAATACCTCTTTGGTCAGTTTGGGTCAGGTGTCCTGTCTCCACTTCCTCCCAGCTCCCCCTCCTCCCTGGCAGAGTATGAGGCTCACAAAGTCCTTGGCCAAACAAAAACATCATTATCAGCTCTGTTCCCAGGCCAAAAGTCAAAACACAGCTCTGCACCAGCTACCAAGAAGGAGAAAAATGACTGCTACTGCTGAACCCAGGACACCTACTCAGAAGAAATTTACAGAAACAGATGCAAGCTGTTTACAAGCCTAATGCATTGCTTATCCGGCCTCACCAGAAGGGCAGGTCCTCACCCACAGAAGGGCCCCCTGCTAAAGGAGCGCAGTTGTATTTAAGTGCTGAGTCATACTCATGCTAAAAAGTAAATTTATTTCAGCTAAGGACTAATGCCATGGTCTCAAAACCCCAGAGTGACGAGGGCAGCTTGGCCACTGGCATTAAACCCACTGGTTCCAACTGCGTGCTCAGGCCCCTCCAGCCCCTCGCCAGGCTCCCATCTATTCCCTTACACAAGGATTAACACACAAGGAGGGATGACACATTAAGAACTGGCTGGCTGGCCGCACGCAAAGAGTTGTGGTCAATGGCTCATTGTCCAGCTGAAGACCAGTAACGAGCGGTGTCCCTCAGGGATAGGTGTCGGGATCGGTCTTGTTCAACATCGTTGTTGGTGACATGAACAGTGGGATTGAGAGCGCCCTCAGTAAATTTGCCGATGACACCAAGCTATGCTGTTCGGTTGGTAAACTGGAGGGAAGGAATTCCATCCAGAGGGACCTTGACATGCTTGTGAGGTGGGCTGATGCCAACCTTATGAAGTTTAACCATGCCAAATGCAAGGTCCTACACCTGGGTCGGAGCAATCCCAGCCACTGCTACAGGTTGGGCAGAAAAGAGAACCAGAGCAGACCTGGGGAGAAGGACTTGGGGGTGTTGGTTGATGAGAAAATGAACACGAGCCAGCAGTGTGCGCTTGCAGCCCAGAAAGCCAACCGTATCCTGGGCTGCATCAAAAAAAGCGTTACCAGCAGGTCGAAGGAGGTGATCCTGCCCCTCTACTCTGCTCTTGTGAGACCTCACTTGGAGTACTGCGTACAGTTCTGGTGTCCTCAACATAAAAAGGACATGGAACTGTTAGAACAAGTCCAGAGCAGCACTCTGGTGAGGCATAAAGTACATCAAAGCTTTTCCCTCCAGCTGAATCCACAAGCTTGCCAGCACAAAGCAGGAAAGGAGACATCACTGTGGAGTGCAGCAGACAAATCTGAAAGCTGCTCATTAGCTTCAGGTACCAACCCCAAGGAAATTGTAACACTCAGGTGTCTCTAACAGGATACAAAGCTAATTCCCAACTTTAATTTACCTTGCCTCAGAAACAACCCCCTTTTTTTGTTTTATTCCAGCAATCCACTCAACATCAGGCAAGAGACAT
>NW_026640238.1:0-562 GCF_028554395.1 Pezoporus wallicus | reverse complement strand
TTCCTGAATGAATGTGAGCAGTGAAAGCAACGATGGAGGCACCAATGTAAAGGTGATTGTGTGCTGAACAGGTCCAGCACCAGCTTTCAATCCTGGCTCTTCTGCTGTGGGAGCAGAGGCCAAACGTTCGTGCTGTACTCACTATGATGGTGACCCCTTTGCAAAGCTGACTGTGTGCTGAAGAGGCCCAGCACTAGCTTTCCCTGCTGGTCCTTCTGCCGTGGGAGCAGATGCCACTGTTCATTCTGTGCTGATTGTGTTGCTGCGCAGCAGAGAGCAGGCTCTGGACTGATTCCATTCAAATGCTTTTCCTGTATGAATGTGAGCAGTGAAAGCAACGATGGAGGCACCAATGTAAAGGTGATTGTGTGCTGAACAGGTCCAGCACCAGCTTTCAATCCTGGCTCTTCTGCTGTGGGAGCAGAGGCCAAACGTTCGTGCTGTACTCACTGTGCTGCTGGGCAGCTGAGAGACACCACCTGAGAATTTGGATTCAAATGGACTTTTAGGTATGAAACCGAGGAGAGACTGCAATGATGGTGACCCCTTTGCAAAGCTGACT
>NW_026640237.1:0-575 GCF_028554395.1 Pezoporus wallicus | reverse complement strand
AGCCGGGAGGGAAAGCATGTGCTGGGCATCTTCAGCACACAGTCAGCTTTGCAACGGTGTCACCATCATTGCTGTCGCTCCTAGCTTTCATACCTAAAGGTCCATTTGAATGCACCCTCTTCGGAGCTTGCTCTCGGCTGCCCAGCAGCACAGTGAGTAGAGCACGAACGGTTGCCGTCTGCTAGCACAGTGGAGGAGCCAGAAGGGAAAGCATGTACTGGGCATCTTCAGCACACAGTCAGCTTTGCAACAGTGCCTCCACCATAGCTGACGCTTTTCAGTTTCATACCTAGAAGTTCATTTGAATCCACCTTCTCCGCTCATTGCTCTTGGCTGTCCAGCGGCACAGTCAGTAGAGCACGAATGTCTGGCCTCTGCTCCCAGAGCCGAAGAGCCAGGAAGGAAAGCATGTGCTGGGCATCTTCAGCACACAGTCAGCTTTGCAACGGTGTCACAATCATTGCTGTCGCTCCTCGCTTTCATACCTAAAGGTCCATTTGAATGCACCCTCTTCGGAGCTTTCTCTCGGCTGCCGATTAACACAGTGATTAGAGCACGAACGGTTGCCGTCTAGT
>NW_026640236.1:0-571 GCF_028554395.1 Pezoporus wallicus | reverse complement strand
CTCCCCCTGCTCCCCCAGGGCGGACGGGGAGAGAGGAGATCGAAAAGAATGCAACTCCCACGGGTTGAGATAAGAACAGTTTAGTAACTAAGGTATAACACAAATCACTACTGCTACCACCAATGATAATAATGATAAAGGAAATAACAAGGGAAGAGAATACAACACCTCAGCACCAGCCGACCGATAACTCGCCCCCAAGCCTGACAAGCTCTGACCGATACTTCCTCCAACCCTGCAGTCTCCCAGCCCTTCCCGCGAACTCCCAGTTACAACCAGGGCATGACATGCTGTGGTATGGAATACCTCTTTGGTCAGTTTGGGTCCAGGTGTCCTGTCTCTGCTTCCTCCCGGCTTCCCCTCCTCCCTGGCAGAGCATGAGGCTCACAAAGTCCTTGGCCAAACCAAAACATCGCTATCAGCTCTGTTCCCGAGCTGAAAGTCAAAACACTGCACTGCACCAGCTACCAAGAAGGAGAAAAATGACTGCTGCTGCTGAACCCAGGACAGTATGTTATTTATAGCTTTATGTATAAATTTGTGTTATAGCATTATTCATAACTTTGTTATG
>NW_026640235.1:0-5631 GCF_028554395.1 Pezoporus wallicus | reverse complement strand
GGGAGCATCCATTGTGGTCCAGGGGGGGTCCTGGGAGCATCCATTGTGGTCCAGGGGGGGTCCTTAAGGTCCTGGGAGCATCCATTGTGGTCCGGGGGGGTCCTTAAGGTCCTGGGAGCATCCATTGTGGTCCGGGGGGGTCCAGTCTGTCCTCATTGTCCTTGTGCCCCCCCCCATGGTCTTTGTGGGGGTCCCTCGCGATTGGGGGGGGTCCGGGGGAGTTCCCCCCCCCCTCAGGGCTGCTCCTGCTTCTTCTTGACCGAGATCCGCTTCTTGCGCGCCGCCAGCATCTCATAGAAGGGGTCCACGCTCACCGCGGCCCTGGGGGGGCAGAACGGATCTGGGGTCCCCAAGGGGGTTTGGGGGATCCCTGGGGGGGAGGTTGGGCTCCGGGGGGGGTTGGGGTCTCCAAGGGCTGGGTTTAAAGTGGGCGTTTTCGCCTGGTTTTGGCCGTTTCCAGCTCGCTTTTGGGTGTTTTGTGCCCGTTTTGGGTGTTTTGTGCCCGGTTTTGGGTGTTTTGTGCCCATTTTGGGTGTTTTGAGCCTGTTTTTGGGTGTTTTGTGCCCGTTTTGGGTGTTTTGTGCCCGTTTTGGGTGTTTTGTGCCCATTTTGGGTGTTTTGAGCCTGTTTTTGGGTGTTTTGTGCCCGGTTTGGGTGTTTTGTGCCCGGTTTTGGGTGATTTTGCCCGTTTTGGGTGTTTTGTGCCCATTTTGGGTGTTTTGAGCCTGTTTTTGGGTGTTTTGTGCCTGGTTTGGGTGTTTTTTGCCCGTTTTTGGGTGTTTTGCGCCCAGTTTTGGGTGGTTTTTGCCCGTTTTGGGGTGTTTTTTGCCCGGTTTTGGGTGTTTTGCACCCATTTTGGGTGTTTTGTGCCCGTTTTTGTGTGGGTTTTGCCCGTTTTGGGTGTTTTGTGTCTGGTTTTGGGTGTTTTGTGCCCATTTTGGGTGTTTTGAGCCTGTTTTTGGGTGTTTTGTGCCCGGTTTGGGTGTTTTGTGCCCGGTTTTGGGTGATTTTGCCCGTTTTGGGTGTTTTGTGCCCATTTTGGGTGTTTTGAGCCTGTTTTTGGGTGTTTTGTGCCCGGTTTGGGTGTTTTTTGCCCGTTTTTGGGTGTTTTGCGCCCAGTTTTGGGTGGTTTTTGCCCGTTTTGGGGTGTTTTTTGCCCGGTTTTGGGTGTTTTGCACCCATTTTGGGTGTTTTGTGCCCGTTTTTGTGTGGGTTTTGCCCGTTTTGGGTGTTTTGTGTCTGTTTTTGGGTGTTTTTTGCCCGTTTTGGGTGGTTTTTGCCCGTTTTGGGTGTTTTGTGCCCTGTTTTGGGTGTTTTTTTGCCCGGTTTTGGGTGTTTTGTGCCCGGTTTTGGGTGTTTTTTGCCCGTTTTGGGTGTTTTGCCCGTTTTGGGTGTTTTGTGCCCGTTTTGGGTGTTTTGCCCCGGTTTTGGGTGGTTTTTGCCCGTTGTTGGGTGTTTTGTGCCCGGTTTTGGGTGTTTTGTGCCCGGTTTTGGGTGATTTTGCCCGTTTTGGGTGTTTTGTGCCCGGTTTTGGATGTTTTTTGCCCGGTTTGGGTGTTTTGCCCCGGTTTTGGGTGGTTTTTGCCCGTTTTTGGGTGTTTTTTGCCCGTTTTGGGTGTTTTGTGCCTGGTTTGGGTTTTTTGTGCCCATTTTTGGGTGTTTTGTGTCCGTTTTTGGGTGGTTTTTGCCCGTTTTGGGTGTTTTGCCCCGGTTTTGGGTGTTTTGCCCCGGTTTTGGGTGTTTTTTGCCCGTTTTTGGGTGTTTTTTGCCCATTTTTGGGTGGTTTTTGCCCGTTTTTGGGTGGTTTTTGCCCGTTGTTGGGTGTTTTTTGCCCGGTTTGGGTGTTTTGTGCCTGGTTTGGGTTTTTTGTGCCCATTTTTGGGTGTTTTGTGTCCGTTTTTGGGTGGTTTTTGCCCGTTTTGGGTGTTTTTTGCCCGTTTTGGGTGTTTTGTGCCTGGTTTGGTTTTTTTGTGCCCATTTTTGGGTGTTTTGTGTCCGTTTTTGGGTGGTTTTTGCCCGTTTTGGGTGTTTTGCCCCGGTTTTGGGTGTTTTGCCCCGGTTTTGGGTGGTTTTTGCCCGTTTTTGGGTGTTTTTTGCCCATTTTTGGGTGGTTTTTGCCCGTTTTTGGGTGGTTTTTGCCCATTTTTGGGTGGTTTTTGCCCGTTTTTGGGTGTTTTTTGCCCATTTTTGGGTGGTTTTTGCCCGTTTTTGGGTGGTTTTTGCCCATTTTTGGGTGGTTTTTGCCCGTTTTTGGGTGTTTTTTGCCCATTTTTGGGTGGTTTTTGCCCGTTTTTGGGTGGTTTTTGCCCGTTTTGGGTGTTTTGCCCCGGTTTTGGGTGCTTTGAGCCCGTTGGGCACTCACTGGATGGCCTTGATCCACTCGTCCTTCTGCTCGCGGGTGGGCGCCGAGATGCGGTACACAACGTGGTTCCCCTCCACCACGCGCCCGTCGGCCTCCGTCTTGCAGGCCTTGATGAGCTGCCCCTTGTTGTTGGGGATGTAGAGCTCGAAGCAGTGCTGGGGGGGGCACGGGTCAGCACGGGGGTGATGGGGCAATGGGGGTAATAGGGACAATGGGGGGAATGGGGCAATGGGGGGAATGGAATGGATCAATGGGGGGCAATGGGGGCAATGGGAGGCCATGAGGTAATGGGGGCAGTGGGTGGTAATGGGGGGCAATGGGGGCAATGGGGGTAATGGGGCAATGGGGGGCACTGGGGGGGCTCTCACCGGCTTCCGGGGATCCTCCACCTCCCGGATACTCAGGTTCTCCAATGGGATGATCCCGCGTGGCTCCTTGTCCTGGGGGGGGGGGCACAGGAATGGGGGTCAGGGGGTCCCAATGGGGTTCAGGGGGGTCAGAGGAGCCCGGGGTGGGTTTGGGGCATTTTGGTGTATTTGGGGCTGCTTTGGGGCTCATTTTGGTGTCTTTGGGTTTGAGGAGGTTGGGGGGGGTTTGGGGCTGGTTTGGGGGCTGTTTCCAGGGGATTTTGGGGGGATTTTGGGTTACTTTGGGCTGGTTTGGGGGTATTGTGGTGTGATTTTCGGCTGTTTTGGCTGGTTTTGGGGTGATTTTAGGCTGTTTTGGGGTGTTTTAGGGTTATTTTGGGCTGTTTTGGTTTTTTTCTGGGCTGTTTGGGGGTTTTTGGGGCTGTTTTGGGGTATTTGGGGCTGTTTTGGGGTTATTTTGGGCTGTTTTGGGGTATTTTGGGGCTGTTTTGGGGTATTTGGGGGCTGTTTTGGGGTTTTTCTGGGCTGTTTGGGGGTATTTGGGGCTGGTTTGGGGTTATTTTGGGCTGGTTTGGGGTTATTTTGGGCTGGTTTGGGGTATTTGGGGCTGGTTTTGGTTTTTTTTTTGGCTGTTTTGGGGTATTTGGGGCTGGTTTGGGGTTATTTTGGTCTGGTTTGGGGTTATTTTTGGCTGTTTTGGGTTATTTTGGTCTGGTTTGGGGTTATTTTGGGCTGGTTTGGGGTATTTGGGGCTGGTTTTGGGGTTATTTTGGGCTGTTTTGGGTTATTTTGGTCTGGTTTGGGGTTATTTTGGGCTGTTTTGGGGTATTTGGGGTTATTTTGGTCTGGTTTGGGGTTATTTTTGGCTGTTTTGGGTTATTTTGGTCTGGTTTGGGGTTATTTTGGGCTGGTTTGGGCTCTCACCGTGGTGTACTCGAAGTAATAGAGGCAGTTGTCGGTGAGGATGAACCAGCGGCGCTTCCACGTCTTCACCCGCCCGCCTGGGGGGGGGGGGGTGAGGTGTGGGGGGGTCCCCATGGAGCCACATTGGGGGGGTTCCAAAGGGGGATGGGAGGAGGAAGGGGATGGATAAAGGGGGGGGCACCTACCTCCTGGGGGGGCGGGGCGGGCATCAGCAGCAATGGGGAGGGATGGGGGGTGATGGGGAGGGAATTGGGGGGTACAGAGAAGGGGAAACAGAAAGAGGTTCCATCAGTGACGTGTGCATGGGAATAACCCCCCATTGGGACCCAGGCAGTGGGGCCACCCACAGGGACCCACGGCGTTGGCTCACCCAGCTTCAGCAGCCAGCCCTCGCGGTCCGGGTTGAAGAAGGTGTGGGTCAGGTCGTTGCCGTCGTCCTCCGGGATCTTAAAGGGCTCGCTCCGGATGCTCTCGTAGAGGTTCTATGGGGCAAGGGGGCGGGGTCAGGACAGGACACACCCCCACAGCCAATCCGATCTGCCCACAGAGCCCTAAGCCCCGCCCACGGAAATAAATCACGCCCATACAGTCCATATATGGGCATATAAACCCAGCCTATAGAAACAAACCACACCCATAAACCCATATATAGACTCATAAGCCCCGCCCACAGCGATAAACCACACCCATTGCCCATATATGGACACGGAAGCTCCTCCCATAGCAACAAACCACACCCATAAAGCCCATATAAAGTCACATAAGCCCCTCCCATGCAACCACCCTTTAACCCCTACCCTTAGACACGCCCCTCCCAAACCACGCCCCTTCCACCTCCCAGCCCCTCCCTCTTCGTCCAAGCCACGCCCCTTAAGCCCCTCCCATTCACACCCAAGCCCGCATCCCCTCCGCCTCCCAGCCAATCAGCAATCACCTCCCTCCGAGCCACTCCCCCTTAAGCCACGTCCCATTCGCGCCCTAGACCACGCCCCCTCCTTGACCACGCCCACTCTGCCTCCCAGCCCCTCCTTCCAAGCCACGCCCTTTAAGCCCCTCCCATTCACACCCAAGCCTCCCAGCCCCTCCTTCTCCCTCCAAGCCATGCCCCCAAAGCCCCTCCCATTCACACCCATCCCACCCCGCCCTCCCCAGCCCCTCCCTCTCCATCCCCCCCGCCCCCTCGTTGCTCTCAGCCAATGGCGTGCCGGCCCCGCCCACCCTGAGCAGCTCCTCGGGCAGGTCCCCGCCGTCGTTGATGCCGCGGTTCATGGCCACGAAGCGCTCGGCCGAGGGCTTGTCCCGCACGTTGGGGTTGTGCAGGCTCGTGTTGAGCATGATCACGGCGAAGGACAGCACGTAGCACGTGTCTGCGGGGGGCACCCATGGGTGGGGGCACCCATTGACCGGGGGAGCCATTGATGGGGGGAGCCATTGACAGGGGTAGCCATTGGGTGGGGGGACCCATTGATGGGGACAGCCATTGGGTGGGGATTGATGGGGGGAGCCATTGGGTGGGGGGACCCATTGATGGGGACAGCCATTGGGTGGGGATTGATGGGGGGAGCCATTGGGTGGGGGGACCCATTGATGGGGACAGCCATTAGGTGGGGATTGATGGGGGAGCCATTGGGTGGGGGGAGCCATTGGGTGGGGGCACCCATTGATGGGGGTAGCCATCGGGTGGGGGCACCCATTGATGGGGGGACCCATTGATGGGGACAGCCATTGGGTGGGGGTACCCATTGATGGGGACAGCCATTGGGTGGGGATTGATGGGGGGAGCCATTGGGTGGGGGGAGCCATTGGGTGGGGGCACCCATTGATGGGGGGACCCATTGATGGGGGGAACCATTGGGTGGGGGGACCCATTGATGGGGGGAGCCATCGGGTGGGGGGAGCCATTGGGTGGGGGGACCCATGGGTGGGGGGATCCATGGGTAGGGGGACCCATTGGGTGGAGGGTACCCATTAGTAGGA
>NW_026640234.1:0-568 GCF_028554395.1 Pezoporus wallicus | reverse complement strand
GGGAAACCAGGGGTACGCACCCAAATCTTGTTTCAACCTCATCACATCGCGTTCGCAATTTATACACGTTTAACACGGATTACAACATTAGCTAATGCGTATGCATTAAGGACTGCCACATCAGGATTGTTACGACATCAGCCTCTTCTACGCTTGCACAGTCGCCTGGTGGTCGTTCCGATGAAGGAGTCTTCCTCAGATGAAGTAAGAAGTCTTCCTCAGGTTGTCCTCTTTTACCTTTTTGTCGTGGTTTAAACCCAGTCAGGTAATTCGTTCGCTCACTTCCCCCCCTTTCTTGCCCTCCCCCTGCTCTCGGAGGGACGGAGAGGAGAATCAAAAGAATGCAACTCCCACGGGTTGAGATAAGAACAGTTTAGTAACTAAGGTATAACACAAATCACTACTGCTACCACCAATGATAATAATGATAAAGGAAATATCAAGGGAACAGAATACAACACCTCACCACCTGCTGACCGATAACTCGCCCCCCCAGCCCGACCAAGCTCCGACCGATACCTCCTCCAACCCTGCAGTCCCCCAGCCCTTCCGGCTCACTCCCAGTAAC
>NW_026640233.1:0-5742 GCF_028554395.1 Pezoporus wallicus | reverse complement strand
TGCAAAGCTCCTTGTGTGCTGAAGAGACACAGCACTAGCTTTCCCTGCTGGTCCTTCTGCCGTGTGAGCAGATGCCACTGTTCATTCTGTGCTGTGTGCTGCGCAGCAGGGAGCAGGCTCTGGACTGATTCCATTCAAATGCTTTTCCTGTATGAGTGTTAGCAGTGAAAGCAACGATGGAGGCACCAATGTAAAGGGGATTGTGTGCTGAACAGGTCCAGCACCAGCTTTCAATCCTTGCTCTTCTGCTGTGGGAGCAGATGCCAAACGTTCGTGCTGTACTCACTGTGCTGCTGGGCAGCTGAGAGAGACCACCTGAGAATTTGGATTCAAATGGACTTTTAGGTATGAAACCGAGGAGAGACTGCAATGATGGTGACCCCGTTGCAAAGCTGCTTGTGTGCTGAAGAAGCCCAGCACTAGCTTTCCCTGCTGGTCCTTCTGCCGTGTGAGCAGATGCCACTGTTCATTCTGTGCTGACTGTGTTGCTGCGCAGCAGAGAGCAGGCTCTGGACTGATTCCATTCAAATGCTTTTCCTGTATGAAAGTGAGCAGTGAAAGCAACGATGGAGGCACCAATGTAAAGGGGATTGTGTGCTGAACAGGTCCAGCACCAGCTTTCAATCCTTGCTCTTCTGCTGTGGGAGCAGATGCCAAACGTTCGTGCTGTACTCACTGTGCTGCTGGGCAGCTGAGAGAGACCACCTGAGAATTTGGATTCAAATGGACTTTTAGGTATGAAACCGAGGAGAGACTGCAATGATGGTGACCCCGTTGCAAAGCTGCTTGTGTGCTGAAGAAGCCCAGCACTAGCTTTCCCTGCTGGTCCTTCTGCCGTGTGAGCAGATGCCACTGTTCATTCTGTGCTGACTGTGTTGCTGCGCAGCAGAGAGCAGGCTCTGGACTGATTCCATTCAAATGCTTTTCCTGTATGAAAGTGAGCAGTGAAAGCAACGATGGAGGCACCAATGTAAAGGGGATTGTGTGCTGAACAGGTCCAGCACCAGCTTTCAATCCTTGCTCTTCTGCTGTGGGAGCAGATGCCAAACGTTCGTGCTGTACTCACTGTGCTGCTGGGCAGCTGAGAGAGACCACCTGAGAATTTGGATTCAAATGGACTTTTAGGTATGAAACCGAGGAGAGACTGCAATGATGGTGACCCCGTTGCAAAGCTGCTTGTGTGCTGAAGAAGCCCAGCACTAGCTTTCCCTGCTGGTCCTTCTGCTGTGTGAGCAGATGCCACTGTTCATTCTGTGCTGTGTTGCTGCGCAGCAGAGAGCAGGCTCTGGACTGGTTCCATTCAAATGCTTTTCCTGTATGAAAGTGTTAGCAGTGAAAGCAACGATGGAGGCACCAATGTAAAGGGGATTGTGTGCTGAACAGGTCCAGCACCAGCTTTCAATCCTTGCTCTTCTGCTGTGGGAGCAGATGCCAAACGTTCGTGCTGTACTCACTGTGCTGCTGGGCAGCTGAGAGAGACCACCTGAGAATTTGGATTCAAATGGACTTTTAGGTATGAAACCGAGGAGAGACTGCAATGATGGTGACCCCGTTGCAAAGCTCCTTGTGTGCTGAAGAGACACAGCACTAGCTTTCCCTGCTGGTCCTTCTGCCGTGTGAGCAGATGCCACTGTTCATTCTGTGCTGTGTTGCTGCCAGCAGGGAGCAGGCTCTGGACTGATTCCATTCAAATGCTTTTCCTGTATGAGTGTTAGCAGTGAAAGCAACGATGGAGGCACCAATGTAAAGGGGATTGTGTGCTGAACAGGTCCAGCACCAGCTTTCAATCCTTGCTCTTCTGCTGTGGGAGCAGATGCCAAACGTTCGTGCTGTACTCACTGTGCTGCTGGGCAGCTGAGAGAGACCACCTGAGAATTTGGATTCAAATGGACTTTTAGGTATGAAACCGAGGAGAGACTGCAATGATGGTGACCCCGTTGCAAAGCTGCTTGTGTGCTGAAGAAGCCCAGCACTAGCTTTCCCTGCTGGTCCTTCTGCTGTGTGAGCAGATGCCACTGTTCATTCTGTGCTGACTGTGTTGCTGCGCAGCAGAGAGCAGGCTCTGGACTGATTCCATTCAAATGCTTTTCCTGTATGAAAGTGAGCAGTGAAAGCAACGATGGAGGCACCAATGTAAAGGGGATTGTGTGCTGAACAGGTCCAGCACCAGCTTTCAATCCTTGCTCTTCTGCTGTGGGAGCAGATGCCAAACGTTCGTGCTGTACTCACTGTGCTGCTGGGCAGCTGTGAGAGACCACCTGAGAATTTGGATTCAAATGGACTTTTAGGTATGAAACCGAGGAGAGACTGCAATGATGGTGACCCCGTTGCAAAGCTGCTTGTGTGCTGAAGAAGCCCAGCACTAGCTTTCCCTGCTGGTCCTTCTGCCGTGTGAGCAGATGCCACTGTTCATTCTGTGCTGACTGTGTTGCTGCGCAGCAGAGAGCAGGCTCTGGACTGATTCCATTCAAATGCTTTTCCTGTATGAAAGTGAGCAGTGAAAGCAACGATGGAGGCACCAATGTAAAGGGGATTGTGTGCTGAACAGGTCCAGCACCAGCTTCCAATCCTGGCTCTTCTGCTGTGGGAGCAGAGGCCAAACGTTCGTGCTGTACTCACTGTGCTGCTGGGCAGCTGAGAGAGACCACCTGAGAATTTGGATTCAAATGGACTTTTAGGTATGAAACCGAGGAGAGACTGCAATGATGGTGACCCCGTTGCAAAGCTGCTTGTGTGCTGAAGAAGCCCAGCACTAGCTTTCCCTGCTGGTCCTTCTGCAGTGGGAGCAGATGCCACTGTTCATTCTGTGCTGACTGTGTTGCTGCCAGCAGAGAGCAGGCTCTGGACTGATTCCATTCAAATGCTTTTCCTGTATGAGTGTTAGCAGTGAAAGCAACGATGGAGGCACCAATGTAAAGGTGATTGTGTGCTGAACAGGTCCAGCACCAGCTTTCAATCCTTGCTCTTCTGCTGTGGGAGCAGATGCCAAACGTTCGTGCTGTACTCACTGTGCTGCTGGGCAGCTGAGAGAGACCACCTGAGAATTTGGATTCAAATGGACTTTTAGGTATGAAACCGAGGAGAGACTGCAATGATGGTGACCCCGTTGCAAAGCTGCTTGTGTGCTGAAGAAGCCCAGCACTAGCTATCCCTGCTGGTCCTTCTGCCGTGTGAGCAGATGCCACTGTTCATTCTGTGCTGACTGTGTTGCTGCGCAGCAGAGAGCAGGCTCTGGACTGATTCCATTCAAATGCTTTTCCTGTATGAAAGTGAGCAGTGAAAGCAACGATGGAGGCACCAATGTAAAGGGGATTGTGTGCTGAACAGGTCCAGCACCAGCTTCCAATCCTGGCTCTTCTGCTGTGGGAGCAGATGCCAAACGTTCGTGCTGTACTCACTGTGCTGCTGGGCAGCTGAGAGAGACCACCTGAGAATTTGGATTCAAATGGACTTTTAGGTATGAAACCGAGGAGAGACTGCAATGATGGTGACCCCGTTGCAAAGCTGCTTGTGTGCTGAAGAAGCCCAGCACTAGCTTTCCCTGCTGGTCCTTCTGCCGTGTGAGCAGATGCCACTGTTCATTCTGTGCTGACTGTGTTGCTGCGCAGCAGAGAGCAGGCTCTGGACTGATTCCATTCAAATGCTTTTCCTGTATGAAAGTGAGCAGTGAAAGCAACGATGGAGGCACCAATGTAAAGGGGATTGTGTGCTGAACAGGTCCAGCACCAGCTTCCAATCCTGGCTCTTCTGCTGTGGGAGCAGATGCCAAACGTTCGTGCTGTACTCACTGTGCTGCTGGGCAGCTGAGAGAGACCACCTGAGAATTTGGATTCAAATGGACTTTTAGGTATGAAACCGAGGAGAGACTGCAATGATGGTGACCCCGTTGCAAAGCTCCTTGTGTGCTGAAGAGACACAGCCCTATCTTTCCCTGCTGGTCCTTCTGCCGTGTGAGCAGATGCCACTGTTCATTCTGTGCTGTGTTGCTGCGAGCAGGGAGCAGGCTCTGGACTGATTCCATTCAAATGCTTTTCCTGTATGAGTGTTAGCAGTGAAAGCAACGATGGAGGCACCAATGTAAAGGTGATTGTGTGCTGAACAGGTCCAGCACCAGCTTTCAATCCTTGCTCTTCTGCTGTGGGAGCAGATGCCAAACGTTCGTGCTGTACTCACTGTGCTGCTGGGCAGCTGAGAGAGACCACCTGAGAATTTGGATTCAAATGGACTTTTAGGTATGAAACCGAGGAGAGACTGCAATGATGGTGACCCCGTTGCAAAGCTGCTTGTGTGCTGAAGAAGCCCAGCACTAGCTTTCCCTGCTGGTCCTTCTGCCGTGTGAGCAGATGCCACTGTTCATTCTGTGATGTGTTGCTGCGCAGCAGAGAGCAGGCTCTGGACTGATTCCATTCAAATGCTTTTCCTGTATGAAAGTGAGCAGTGAAAGCAACGATGGAGGCACCAATGTAAAGGGGATTGTGTGCTGAACAGGTCCAGCACCAGCTTTCAATCCTTGCTCTTCTGCTGTGGGAGCAGATGCCAAACGTTCGTGCTGTACTCACTGTGCTGCTGGGCAGCTGAGAGAGACCACCTGAGAATTTGGATTCAAATGGACTTTTAGGTATGAAACCGAGGAGAGACTGCAATGATGGTGACCCCGTTGCAAAGCTGCTTGTGTGCTGAAGAAGCCCAGCACTAGCTTTCCCTGCTGGTCCTTCTGCTGTGCGAGCAGAATCCACTGTTCATTACTCACTGTGCTGCTGGGCAGCTGAGAGAGACCACCTGAGAATTTGGATTCAAATGGACTTTTAGGTATGAAACCGAGGAGAGACTGCAATGATGGTGACCCCGTTGCAAAGCTGCTTGTGTGCTGAAGAAGCCCAGCACTAGCTTTCCCTGCTGGTCCTTCTGCTGTGGGTGCAGATGCCACTGTTCATTCTGTGCTGACTGTTTTGCTGCGCAGCAGGGAGCAGGCTCTGGACTGATTCCATTCAAATGCTTTTCCTGTATGAGTGTTAGCAGTGAAAGCAACGATGGAGGCACCAATGTAAAGGGGATTGTGTGCTGAACAGGTCCAGCACCAGCTTTCAATCCTGGCTCTTCTGCTGTGGGAGCAGAGGCCAAACGTTCGTGCTGTACTCACTGTGCTGCTGGGCAGCTGAGAGAGACCACCTGAGAATTTGGATTCAAATGGACTTTTAGGTATGAAACCGAGGAGAGACTGCAATGATGGTGACCCCGTTGCAAAGCTGCTTGTGTGCTGAAGAAGCCCAGCACTAGCTTTCCCTGCTGCTCCTTCTGCCGTGTGAGCAGATGCCACTGTTCATTCTGTGCTGACTGTGTTGCTGCGCAGCAGGGAGCAGGCTCTGGACTGATTCCATTCAAATGCTTTTCCTGTATGAAAGTGAGCAGTGAAAGCAACGATGGAGGCACCAATGTAAAGGGGATTGTGTGCTGAACAGGTCCAGCACCAGCTTTCAATCCTGGCTCTTCTGCTGTGGGAGCAGAGGCCAAACGTTCGTGCTGTACTCACTGTGCTGCTGGGCAGCTGAGAGAGACCACCTGAGAATTTGGATTCAAATGGACTTTTAGGTATGAAACCGAGGAGAGACTGCAATGATGGTGACCCCGTTGCAAAGCTGCTTGTGTGCTGAAGAGGCCCAGCCCTAGCTTTCCCTGCTGGTCCTTCTGCCGTGTGAGCAGATGCCACTGTTCATTCTGTGCTGACTGTGTTGCTGCGCAGCA
>NW_026640232.1:0-553 GCF_028554395.1 Pezoporus wallicus | reverse complement strand
ACGTTTCAACCCCTTGTAAGCTTTTTTTTCCTTTTCTTGCTAATTTTTGCCCAATTCTTTCCTGGTTTCAGAGCTTTTCACTCATTTCTAACCCATTTTTCCCCATTTCTATCAAATTTAAACCAGTTTTCCCCCTGTTTGCTATGCATTCTTGTTACTTTCAAATATGTTTTAAGCCACTTTTGGCCATTACTAACCCTTTTTTTATTTCCATTTTCTAAGTCGTTTTAAGCATTTTTTGGTTTCTTTTCCTAACCCATATTTCTCAATTTCTAACCATTTTTAATTTATTTTTCCCCTTTCCTAACCCATTTTTGTCAAGTTCTAACCCCTTTTAATCCATTTTTGGCAGTTTCTATCCTATTTTTGCCACGTTTCAACCCCTTTTAGGCTTTTTTTTTTTTCTCCTTGCTGTTTTTTGCCCAATTCTTTCCTGTTTTCAGAGTTTTTTTGCTCATTTCTAACCCATTTTTCCCCATTTCTATCAAATTTAAACCAGTTTATCCCCCGTTTGCTATGCATTCTTGTTACTTTCTTAAAAGTTTTAAGCCAC
>NW_026640231.1:0-5474 GCF_028554395.1 Pezoporus wallicus | reverse complement strand
AGCACCCATAGGGGACACAGCACCCATGGGTGACACAGCACCCATAGGGGACACACAGCACCCATAGGGTACACACAGCACCATTTGGGGATACACAGCACACATAGGGACACACAGCACCAATCGGTGACACAGCACCCATAGGGCACCCATAGACACAACACCCATAAGGACACAGCACCCATAGGGGACACCGCACCCATGGGTGACACAGCTCCCATAGGGGACACAGCACCCATTGGTGACACAGCACCCATGGGGGACACATGGAGAGGGCGGGGCTTGTCCAGGCCACACCCACACACAGACACACCCATTGGGGGGGGGGCACAGCACGGAGAGGGCGGGGCTTGCGCAGGCCACACCCACACACAGGCACACCCATGGGGGGGGACACGTGGAGAGGGCGGGGCTTGCGCAGGCCACACCCACACACAGACACACCCATGGGGGGGGGACAGGACCCAGGGCGGGGTCACAGCACCCATGGGTGACACACCCCCACACAGACACACCCATGGGGGACACAGAGAGGGCATGGGGCTTGACACAGCACCCACACACACACACCCATGGGGGGGGGGACACGTGGAGAGGGGACACAGCACCCGCGCGCAGGCCACACCCCCACACAGACACACCCATGGGGGGACACGTGGAGAGGGCGGGGCTTGCGCAGGCCACACCCCCACACAGACACACCCATGGGGGACACATGGAGAGGGCGGGGCTTGTCCAGGCCACACCCCCACACAGACACACCCATGGGGGGGGACACATGGAGAGGGCGGGGCTTGTGCAGGCCACACCCCCACACAGACACACCCATGGGGGGGACACGCGGAGAGGGCGGGGCTTGCGCAGGCCACACCCACACACAGACACACCCATGGGGGACACAGCACCCATAGGGGACACAGCACCCATGGGGGACACAGCACCCATAGGGGACACAGCACCCATGGGTGACACAGCACCCATAGGGGACACAGCACCCATGGGTGCCATAGGGGGCAATAGGGGACACAGCACCCATAGGGGGCAATGGCACTCATAGGAGACAATGGCACCCATAGGGGACAATGGCACCCATAGGGGGCAGCGGCACCCATAGGGAACAATGGCACCCATAGGGGACAATGGCACCTATAGGGGGCAGTGGCACCCATAGGGACAATGGCACCCATAGGTGGCAGCGGCACCCATAGGGGACAATGGCACCTATAGGGGGCAGGGCACCCATAGGGATCCCCAGCACCCATAGGGGGCAGTGGCACCCATAGGGGGCAGTGACACCCATAGGGATCCCCAGCACCCATAGGGGGCAGTGGCACCCATAGGGATCCCCAGCGCCCATAGGGGGCAATGGCACCCATAGGGAGCAGTTGCACCCATAGGGATCCCCTGCACCCATAGGAGACAATGGCACCCATAGGGGACCATGGCACCCATAGGGATCCACAGCACCCATAGGGGACAATGGCACCCATAGGGGGCAGTGGCACCCATAAGGGCAGTGGCACCCATAGGGGACAATGGCACCCATAGGGGGCAGTGGCACCCATAAGGGCAGTGGCACCCATAGGGGACAATGGCACCCATAGGGGACTATGGCACCTATAGGGGGCAGTGGCACCCATAGGGATCCCCAGCACCCATAGGGGTCAATGGCATCCATAGGGGACCATGGCACCCATAGGGATCCCCAGCACCCATAGGGGGCAGCGGCACCCATAGGGAACCACAGCACCCATAGGGGACAATGGCACCCATAGGGGGCTGTGGCACCCATAGGGATCCCCAGCACCCATAGCGGGCAGTGGCACCCATAGGGATCCCCAGCACCCATAGGGATCCCCAGCACCCATAGGGGGCAGCGGCACCCATAGGGGGCAGTGGCACCCATAGGGATCCCCAGCACCCATAGGGGGCAATGGCACCCATAGGGGGCAGCGGCACCCATAGGGGGCAGTTGCACCCATAGGGATCCCCAGCACCCATAGGGGGCAGTGGCACCCATAGGGATCCCCAGCGCCCATAGGGGGCAATGGCACCCATAGGGCGCAATGGCACCCTTAGGGGACAATGGCACCCATAGGGGGCAATAGAGGACACAGCACCCATAAGGGGCAATAGCACCCATGGGTGCCATAGGGGCTGTGGCACCCATGGGCCCCCTGCGCCTTGGTCCCTGTGCAGGAGAAGGCGCTGGGACTGGCGAAGGGCTCCACGAGGGACAAGCATGGGGACAGGGCAGAGGCCTCCTGAACTGGTACGGACTGGTTTGAACTGGTTTGAACTGGTTTGGACTGGTTTGAACTGGTTTGGACTGGTTTGAACTGGTTTGGACCGATTTGGACTGGTTTGAACTGGTTTGAACTGGTTTGAACTGGTTTGGACTGGTTTGGACTGGTTTGGACTGGTTTGAACTGGTTTGGACCGATTTGGACTGGTTTGGACTGGTTTGAACTGGTTTGGACTGGTTTGGACTGGTTTGGACTGGTTTGGACTGGTTTGAACTGGTTTGGACTGGTTTGGACTGGTTTGAACTGGTTTGAACTGGTTTGGACTGGTTTGAACTGGTTTGAACTGGTTTGGACTGGTTTGGACTGGTTTGGACTGGGGTGTGCTGGGGGGACTGGGAACCACTGCTCCATACTGGGGGGCACTGGTCCATACTGGGGGTCACTGCTCCATACTGGGAGTCACTGGTCCATACTGGGGGGGTCACTGGTCCATACTGGGGGGTCACTGGTCCATACTGGGGGGCACTGGTCCATACTGGGAGTCACTGGTCCATACTGGGGGGCACTGGTCCATACTGGGGGGGTCACTGGTCCATACTGGGGGGTGCAATGTACCATACTGGGGGGTCACTGGTCCATACTGGGGGGCACTGGTCCATACTGGGGGGGTCACTGCTCCATACTGGGGGGTCACTGGTCCATACTGGGGGGCACTGGTCCATACTGGGGGGGTCACTGGTCCATACTGGGGGGCACTGGTCCATACTGGGGGGGTCACTGGTCCATACTGGGGGTCACTGGTCCATACTGGGGGGGTCACTGGTCCATACTGGGGGGGTCACTGGTCCATACTGGGGGGTGGTCCATACTGGGGGTCACTGCTCCATACTGGGGGGCACTGGTCCATACTGGGGGGTCACTGCTCCATACTGGGGGGTCACTGGTCCATACTGGGGGTCCATACTGGGGGGGTCACTGGTCATACTGGGGGGTCCATACTGGGGGGGTCACTGGTCCATATTGGGGGGTCACTGGTCCATACTGGGGGGGTCACTGGTCCATATTGGGGGGCACTGGTCCATACTGGGGGGTCACTGGTCCATATTGGGGGGCACTGGTCCATACTGGGGGGCACTGGTCCATACTGGGGGTCACTGGTCCATACTGGGGGGGTCACTGCTCCATACTGGGGGGCACTGGTCCATACTGGGGGGCACTGGTCCATACTGGGGGGCACTGGTCCATACTGGGGGGCACTGGTCCATACTGGGGGGCACTGGTCCATACTGGACCCCCCCTCACCTCTCCTACAGGCTCCAGGGGGGGGGGGGGGGGGGGGGGGGGGCCCCAACATCGAAGCCATATGGGGACCCCCCCCCCACTGTGACCCCCAACTCGGGGGGGGGGGGGGGAGGACCCCAAACCCCATCTGGGGCCCCCCATATCCATGGGGCCCCCCCCCGTCAATGTGTGTCTATGGGGGTCCCCCCAATGTCTGTCTATGGGGGGATCCCCCCCAGTGGGTGTCTATGGGGGGTCCCCCAATGTGTGTCTATGGGGGGGGACCCTTCCATTGTGTGTTAATGGGGGGATCCCCCCCCCATAGGTGCCTATGGGCCCCTGTAATGGGTTCCTATAGGGGGGGACCCCCCCAATGTGTGTCTATGGGGGGAGCCTCTCAATGGGTGTCTATGGGGGCCCCCCTATATGTGTCTATGGGGGGCACCCCAATATCTAAGCCCCCCCCCCATGTGTCTGTATGGGGCCCCTCAATGTGTTTGTATTTGGGGTCCCCCCATGTGTTCCTCACCCCCCCACAGTGTCCTTGTCCCCCCCCATGTGGGGCTGGGGGGGCCCCCCCAAAGCCATAAACCCCACAATAAACCCCCCCCCCCCCCCCCCCCGGAGCTGCCTGTGTGTGCCTGTGCATGGATGTGGGGTGTGTGTGGGGTGTGGGATATATGGGGTATATGGATATGGGGTGTGGGGTATATGGGGTATGGGATGTGGGGTATATGGGGTATGGGGTGTATAAGGTATGGGGTATACGGGATGTATGGGGTATATGGATATGGGATGTGGGATATATGGGGTATGGGATATGGGGTGTGGGGTATATGGGGTATGGGGTATATGGGGTAATGGGGTATGGGATATGGGGTGTGGGATATATGGGGTATGGGATATGGGGTGTGGGGTATATGGGGTATGGGGTATATGGGGTATGGGGGAGTGTAATATATGGGGTAGGATATGGGGTGGGATATGGGGTGCGGGTGGGGTAGGGCCCACTGGGGCACAGCTTTGGGGACTTGGGGGGACACAAGGATGGGGGTGACAGGGAAGGGACACGGGGGGGACATGGGGGGGGGGGGCACGACAGGGGAAGGGCAGCTTGCAGTGGGTAACACTGGCAAATCAGAAATGGAGGAGTATGTAACAACCTGACATCCTGCCTCCCTTCCAAGCACTAAGCCTGGGACCAGTGCTATGTGTGTGAACCAGCCACAGCAGACCTAGATTTCAGAGATTTCCTTTCCTCCTCCCAAGAAACAAGGAAACAAAGGGCTTTATCTAACATTAAATTAATGGGTTTTTTAAAGCATAGATTAAGAGACTATTTATGTTCAATTACCCATTTTAGAGCAAGGAAACAGCAGAGAGAGGTGGCTAATGTTGTAATCTAGTATGTTCCGCATTCATTGGGTGCTTTGAGGGTGAAGGTAAGTATCTCTCGTGCTTGCTTTGCAATGAGTCTCTCTTTTTTTGCATCTCTCCCATCTCACCAAGGTTTCATTCTGCACTTCACAACAGGGGGACTTGCTGATTACTCTCCTCTGATTGAGTTTGGGTAATGGAAGTCACTAAAAATCTCTTTTCATGTCGTATGTTGTCATAGATCTCATTAAGCGTCATTAGATTTGTTCTAGACCCCTTACAACAGAGGCCAGGGAAAAAAAGGGGAAAAAAGAACAAAAAAAAAGAATGATGTGCTAATATTTTCAAATGTTTCCAGAGAAACTGCTCAGCATAATTACAGCTGCTCTTGCATTATTTAACCTGCCTACACACCCCTGGGGCTTCCAAGAGAGAAAGAGGCAGACAAGATCCCAAAGCATTGCCCATCACACACAGTTGGGTTGGATCACATTACTGAAGGGGCCAGATTTAAAAACTATTCATAAATGCAAATTTTCCTGGGTTAGTTCAAGGTCACCTGGGTACAAG
>NW_026640230.1:0-558 GCF_028554395.1 Pezoporus wallicus | reverse complement strand
ATGCCCTGTTCCATGGGCCAGGTTGAGCTGTGACCCTTCGCATGCTCCACCTCAGGACCAAAGGCACTGAAGAAGAGCAGCTTGTGAGGACCACCCGACCCGGCTGGGCAGAAGCTGGTCCCCCCGCAGCGACTCCCGAGAACCCCTGGGTGCCCAGTGGCCATGGGCACGATGCTGCCGCCATCACAAAGCCTTGGCGGTCGCTGTGGATTTGCCCATCGTGACGGGGCCTCCAAGGTGAGCGTGGGCTATTTAAGGAGGGAGAGCCTTGCAGTAACCGGTGCAGAAGAGACCCCTCCCTCGGGAGGCTGCATCTCCTGGGGCTGTCCTGCGCATCCAGGTCTGTGTTCTTTGACTTTGCAATCCTGTTTTAGTGTTGGCTTGAAACACATTGTGGGTGCCTGCTGTGAAGGGAGGAGAAGCTGTCAGGAGATGAGCTGGTGCCATCCCAGCTGTAGGAGCAGGGGATGGGTGAGGAGGAGGCACTGGCCTTGTTCATGTGCTTGGAGTTCAGCTTTGCCTGCAGAGGGTGCTGAGGGGAAAAGCAGGAGCCTTCTG